>NW_022639456.1:3778389-3821064 GCF_010583005.1 Odontomachus brunneus
AGAGAGAGAGAGAGAGAGAGAGAGAGAGAGAGAGAGAGAGAGAGAGAGATACACACGCACCCATAACGATATTTGTATTAATCTTTCATTTTCCTGTTTATCATTCAGTGATGTGTGTTGAGTTGTATCGTCCGAGTTTATGTTCTCCCAAAGGAACACATTTTTTTCAGAATAAATTATAAATTTTTTTATAGAACAAATTTTTTTTAGAATGTATTTCGTCGGAATGTAACGTCAAGAAGGAATTGTTACCTCACGGATATTCTTACGCCGAACGAAACGGCTCGCATTCCACTTTGTTCGCATCGTAGACTCGATTCTAAGTGCAGTTACGTCGATTTAATTAATACTTACGAATTATACTGCGAATAATACTGAGATAAGCTTGCGAGAAACCGGCAATGACTCGCGCGAAACTGAGACGACGGTAACCGAGTTCGCTCTTAATTTCGGGATTAAAAGTCACGATCGCGCAATAATCCCGAGAATCGCACGGCGTGCACACCGCGCGAATCTATCCGGCTTTTTCATCGTCTGGCATTCGACGCTTTCATATTTACGATGTCCTCGTTGCTGCCAACAATGAGCGCGCAGCCATTCGGATTGAAGCTGGATTAATTACGGAATCAATTCGACTCGCCGTCGTCAGTTCTCGACGACGCTTTCCAATTTGTTACCTCCTCTCGTTTGTCCGCCTCATTATCCGTCCGCCGGCAATGCCGCTTTTTCACGACGCGATTTCTTACTTCACGATCTGATCACTGTCGTTCGCGTCCGCGAAGCACTGACATTACTTCTGATCAAAGACTTTTCGCGCCCCTTGCATGAAAAGCGACTTTATATACGAGATGTGTACGGGAAATCGTGTATTCCGCGATTTTTCATTATACCTTGCCTGGCCACTTCGTTTCTCTCCCACGTACTTTTCTCCCGACCTTTCTGGTTTATTTGAAAGTTTCAGCTGAATTATATTTCAAACATGTATTATATCTGCACGGAAGGAGAATTTCGCAGTAAGCATTGCTATGAAATTTTGCAGTCGACGAGCGCATCGAGATCTTGTCTCAATTTATTATTCTTTCGTCTCATATCTGCTATTTATATTTCAAGAACTGAAGTCCACTGTTCAAAAATTTACTTTGTTCTCAGAGAGCAAGATAAATCCTGCTGACAGTCTATCTCTCAGTTTTCCCTCTCTACTGAAGAGAAAAGCAAGAAAATCATTTATATATGAAAATAGCTATAATATTCTCTCTGAGTTTCACCGTCAAAACAATTATCATTCCATTGTCTAGCGAGATGATACGTATCCCCTTAAAATTCCTCGATATACGTTCATAGAACTTACTAAATTGAACATAAAGAGGAGACAGAAATATGGTAATTCTTGGAGTAAAACCTCGTTACGAATTTGTTATTCAGAAACGTCTCAATGGAACGGAGCGTGTGTTTCGGCGCGGAGAAAACGTCGATCAAATGTGACGGAATGTTGCCGAGTCGATCCCGACGAGAGACGTACGCGACACGGCGACCGTGTCGGAATCGCACTGAGGTCGAACAACAGCCCTTGATAAGATCGTGGCAGCTGTCAAGATTAATTAGACCCACCGGAAATTGTCTATTCATCAAGACATAATATGAAGACGAAGCGAGTCCGCGCCGTCTAATTAATGGAGCGCAGGCGTTCTGCAGCGCGAGCGAAAGATTTGCGGCGTGACTGAAGTGTCGCGGCGTTTCGAATTGTATACGATTCGCAGCTGGCGAATACGTCCAACGCGAATTGGATCCCGGGGAGCGATAGAGTTCAGGGAATATTCACCTCGTCCAATTGAACAGAATTATCTGCGCCGGATTATTTACACAGAAAGAGACACTGCCGGAAACCGAGTCAATTATCCGCCCTTGCGATGTTTCCGATGAAACTCAATGCTCGTTACCGAAATCGATCGCGTGCGCGCGGCCATTCTTCTTGTCACTCTTTTTCCCTTCCCCAATGACGGAATGTCACGTCGGGACACGCTCGTAATGGGAATGACGCTCTGGCGGAAAACAAACGCCCGGAAAAAAATCCGAGGCGACCGCGCGAATCGGATGAGAAAATAAGCCAATCGAAAATAAGCAAATCGGGATTTTGTTAAATCGTTAAGATCGTCGGATCGACACGTGTTACCTGGAAAATCGCTTGTGCTCGCGCCGCGATTCAAGTGAGGCGCGTTGGGCAACTTCGGCTCAGTTCAATTAATCTCCGTTGCAACAACCGACTTGCGCGAAAGTCGCTCTGCGTTCCATTAACGATGCATCATGCGGCAAACTTGACACTGCAAGTTCGTCTGCGTTACATCATCCTCATCGATAATACGCGCTCCGTTCCATTTCGCGGATGTTTCGTTCGCGAATCTCAGTTCCCCCACAGGGATCGCTATCTTTAGGATCAAATTATTTTGTCATTCGCACGACTCAACGTTTCACATCTGAATAAATTTATATTCGCATCTAAATGAGACTGATTCGCTCGCGCTCGATTTAAATGCAATCCTCTCGCCCGATGAAACTCAGATTCGAACAAGTGAGTCTAAGATCGAAGAAGCGGAAGATGCGAGCGCGACGGAGGAGGAGGCGGCTTACATTTACAAGATTCGCGCCGCAACGATTATTTAGTTTTCGATCATTTCCGCCCGACGACGACGGCGACGCGGCGCGATCGATGCACGAAGATTCATCTCTGCGCCAAAAATAAAGTGCCGGTAATGATCGTCGCGCTAGCTTCCTCAGATTGATCAAAAAATATTCCGCGAATAAACGAGGGACGAACTTCTCTATCTCTTTACGCGCGTATAAATAGCGCCGCTGGGGATGGAAGGTCGGGACATTAAGCGGTCATCATTTTCTGCAATGATGCTGAAATTGTAATATCACAGAATAAAAGAACAAAATCTGTTTTCAATATGTCGTAATGCTGCTCGTCATATGTCATCATATTATTGTAAAATTCGTTCCCAATACTATTCCCAATCGTGCATATATATTACAAATACGCGACGTTTAATCGTCCCACGGCCGCTGAATTATCATATCTTTCAATCGCAGCTCATTAAGCGCCTGTTATGCCGTGCCGTGTTATTAGCTCCAACGAAACATTTAATAAATATTTGCAACGCACACCCGCCAGGAAATGAAATGATAAATTAACCTGCACGGAATAAATGAGTTTGAGAGAGAGAGACAGAGAGAGAGAAAGAGAGAGAGAGAGAGAGAGAGAGATTTTACACGATCTTACTTTGCGCGAATTTTTCCAAACTAAATGAAAATGATAGTTTCAATTATGCGCGAGGAATTAAAAACATTTTTTTTTTAATTTCTACCTTGCAAATATTTATATACACGACGAGAGTCGAGCAGCATTTCTTTCTTTTCGCAGGACGTATGATATGAAAAAATAATTAATCAACGTTACTTGTTTCGTTGCACGTTCTCTCGTCGACAAACAAACGCGACTCCTTCCATATTGCTAACGCGGAGCAATCGGCTAATCGTTTCTCTCTTTCCCTGTTCTTCGCTCTTTCACGAGTATGACCTTTTCGGGAGCAAGCTGCTTTATAATTGCCACTGTCACGGGATTAAGCCGACGTAATATGGCGATTGTGATTGGGCCGTCGTCAAGGGACGAATCATTGTATCCGTCTTATCGTAACGGATCCAATCGTTACGTCCATCGGACTAATTGATTTCAACCCCGGACCCTTCTAATCCCTTTCCGCGTTTCACTATAGTCGCCATAAGTATCTTCGAGGCCTGTCCGACTTATTGGTGCCGTCCTAACAGATTGACTTTCATTCCGATCTAGGACAACGTCTGATAGTGCGGAGTAATGCGAGCCGGAATGATACGGAGCTCGCGTAATATAGTAAAGAGGCGATAGCTGAAAGACGATGAAGAGTGACGGGAGACATAACACGATTGCTTAAACACCAAATTAGATTCCGAAGCAGCAATTGCGAGCTGTATTACGACGAACGGATACAATTATTACGTCGCAATTATGGCGCGCGCAAGCTCATTTTCAGTCAAACCCGGGACTATTGGCCACTTATCGTGACGGATGAGAGCAGTCGGTGAAACAAATGCTATAAGAGTCCCCGCGTTATTACCGAGTCCCTGCATTAATCTACGAATCTCGCGGCGAACACCCCCGCGTGTACGCGCGGGTGATCGCACGCGAGATAATCGCGGAGATACCTTGACGAAGATCTCGGGAAGCTCCGAACGGTTGCGTAACTTAATTGACGTTAATTGCAATAAGCGAATTACCCGCCGCGCACTAATGGGACAGGACGAGAAAGACACTGACACGCAACAATCTGTGACAATCTATTTGGAATGAAAATGTACGGAAATGCTCCAGCACGGTACGGTCGAATGCACTCGCACGCGTCTCAAGATGGCGTCCACGTGCACGTGCGACAAATTTGAACCAAATGTCTCACAGCCACCCTCTGTTTCTTGTGGAAAGCGAGCGTTCAAGGACGATAAACCGTTCAATTGAGGGTCGAATTAATAGAAAAGGCATCACTTTATCTCCTAATCGAGGGACACTTCCACCCCGACTGTGAGAAGTGAGCGAAGTGAGCGGAAAAAAACCAGATGATGATCTCAAGCTTTCCTACAGGATTTTGTCAGCCGTTTCGCCAATCCAGCCTTAATCTCCAACCAACACATCGAGCGGAAAACAGCATGTGTGTGTGCGCGTATGTGCGTGTCAGTATGTAGCGCGGGGTCATAAATGTTGCTCTAATAAAGGCCATTTATCTACCAGATAGAGTCGCGGGAGAGGGAGAGAGAAGGTTGAAGTTTCATCACGAGTTGCGTGGCAGTAATGAAAGAACAAGAGCGTCATTTCCGTCACCGGCAAGGAGACCCCGATGAGCGCGATAATCGATAAGCGGATGGCCTGACGCGAGATCACACCGGGAGAAGAGGATCATGTCACAGAGCGACGAGATATGGGCGCGTCTCGAACAGGCTCAAACAACGGCCGTCCGAATATACCTCGAGGACGATTCTCCTCCTCGGAGTACCGCCGGCTGGACACCGGGAGCGCCCGGTCGCAGGAGTCGGGCGCCATAATCTCGCGAGATCCTCTTGACGAGCGACGACGGCGACGGCTGCGTCGCGACACCGAGGTGACCCTATCTCTCCCTGGCGCGATATCGCCGTCACGCACGCTCCTCCGTCGCGATCACCAGCGCGACCGCGCGATCCCTCCGCTCGGCAGCCACTGAGAGTCGAGGCCGAGGTGAAGCGCTCACGTGCGCACCGCTTCTTCTTTTCCTGCCTCTTCGTCTTTTTCTTCCTCGCAGACGAGTCGCGTGCGCGACGGATCGCGCGCGTTTGCGTGCCGGTGTCGACCGGCAATCGGGAGGGGGTGGCGCGAGCCGAGGGTGAAGAAGGTGCACGAGGTCGGGCGCCGGTGGTGCTCGGCGAGGGCTCGCTCGCATCTCAACCGCGCGGCGGCTCGGAGGCGACTGGCATCCCGAGGGCTTCCGCGCCTCCTGCTGGTCGGGCGGTCGGTCGCTTGGCTGGCTGGCTGGTTGTACGACAACCCGCCTGCTCTGGTCCTGGCTCTCTCCCTCTCTCTCTCTCTCTCTTTCTCACTCTACCATGGGGCGCAGACGCCCCAAAACAATCGCCCGCGGTGATATGTGCGCTCAACCCATCCTGTGACACCACCCTTCTTCCTTTCTTCGAACTTTTCGCCGTCTTTCGTTATGAATCAACGAAATATCGGCAATTCGCGATTACGATCTGACGTTGTGGGCCTTCAAGTGTCGTTAGATACCGCGCAATTTATTGTTGCACGAATATCGCCGTTCGTCATGCGTGACGTGCAGTTAAAACGACAGTTTTCCGCTGCCAGGGGAGTAGTTTTCGCAAGGACGCGTGCCGAAGCGGAGTGAGAGAGCGAAGTATTGATCAGACGTTAAGATAACTTGAGGTACTTAAGAAGAGCTTAACGACACCAGATATGATAGACAATTTACGCGAGCGTAATGTTACCGCGAGATATCACGTGCGAAAAGAGTGACATCATATAATACACCGAACTGTGTATGTTCATCTAAAGTATGATATAAATTATCATTAGAACAACAACTATCCCAATATTTTAACATTTCTGCCTACCTATCGCGCTGTACGGTTCTAATCTGATGATGTCTGTATGTCTCCGCAGCTTTCCGCGCGATTTGACCCGTCATCTCGCGATAATTTGTCGCAGTTGGCGAAGATTGCAGATAGCATTAACTAAATCAAATTTTCCTACATAAACCGAGACATGACTTGTTTATGTTGGACGAAACAACGTTAGCTTTGGGAAACCACTTATGCTTCTAATAAAGATTTCCCAACACACCGCCGTTTGCTGAGCAAAATTGCGAAAACGTACGCCACGTTGTCCTCTGTAGCGTGTCGTGTTCCGCGTGTCTTACACCCCGACACTCCCATTTTTCGTACTCACATGCTTCTCTAATCGCTACAGCATTTCCGCAGCTCTCGCGAACTCATCTTCCGCGAACGCACGATTTTCCTGAAGTGTAATAAATTTTGATCCCTTTTAATTTTCACTCCGTGGGTAACAGTCATCTTTGTTAAAAGGTACACTGACATGATACAGTTTTATAGTTTTACAGTGCACTGCTTTTCTATTCGTTTTGAAGAATTGTAAATACTTTTACAGAATCAAAGTGCAAATGTCAACGCCATGGAAAGACACGCGAAATATCGTATTAAAATAAAAAAAATTGTTTTACAAAATCTTTTCCTACTTTTAATACAATATTTGATGTTATATTTCATATATTTTTACTTTGTAAAAGCGTTCGCCATTCTATGTAATCAAACAGAAAAACAGTGCAAACTACAAAATTGCATTATGTCGATATCCCAGCATTCTCTTAAATGACATGGCAGAAAGAACAATCGGCAACCAAGTATAGAATAAACAAGTGCTCTTAAAGTGTAGCGAATCGCAGAATCGCAAATATAAATTTCCCTCGAGAAAATTCAGAAAGAAAGTTACTCCAGGGTGATTTATCTCACGTTTCCGCCGTTTTCGTTTTAAGGAACTACAAACAAGCATCCTAGTCAAAAAGGCCAATCAAAGGAGGTATCTCCGCGCTGCAAACACTGGAGCAAACTCCCGTAGGAATTCCTTGCTATTTCATTTCGAATTCGTAGAGTAACCTCGCTTTCTTTCGCATCGGCGTAGAGCCGCTTAACGATAATCGATATGCCGGACGCGACGCGCGGCATGCGGTAGGAAATCGCGAACGATCGCTTGAATTTCAGTCCGCCCTTTTCGTCGGGACTTATCCGAGTATAAACGCGCAGCCCTTCAACTTTTGTTCTTCTTAGCACGTTCCTTAAGCTCGCGTCCGAAGCCGAAGTTCCATGTTTCTATTTGTCTCTAGTCTAAGCGAGGAGAAGAGCCCGCCGGGTTCCCAGGGCGCCTCTTCTCTCCCTTACCCTCCCTGCCTCTCGAAGTTCTCTTCTCGAACTTTCCGCCATAATCCCCCCGGATCCCATCGGATTTCGCGCTGACCCTTCGTCGCGCTTGATGATACCACACGATCACGAAGCCGACGGGCGCAATTGAGGGTCGCTATCAATCAATTGCTAAACGTAAAGACAAACGGTAAGAAAAATCGCTCGGAATACTCCAAGGGAGCGCCTATATGGCGTCGTGTGTGTGGCGCGAAGGGCGTTGTGAGAATTTCCTTTGTCCCCGTGCGCCCCGCCGGCGCGCGATTATCACCTCTGGCGCGAGACGTGAAGGATGCGAATGCATATTCATATTGCTTAAGGTGTGTCATGATCCGAAAGCGACGCGACGCCCCGTTGACCTTTCGCGATATGAAGCGCGATTTGCCGCACACATTTATCCGGGAGATAGGGAAGAGGAATTAAATATCGAAGAGGATGCGCGATGAGGATATAATCCTTGGTCGATATCGCTAACGATAAGCATCGCAACGCGATTACCGCTTCCCTCGGAGTGCAAAGGAAACCCGAAAGCCCTGGACCGGAGCACTCACGCCCTCCGAAGCACAGCTTAACGTCCGATTAATGCACAACGCCGTGTGGTTTGCATGACTTTTAAAGTTCAGAGATCGCCCGAGTGCACAGAGCGTTTCCGCGCGTCGAACTTTCCTACAACTCTGCCCCATTATTGCCGCGAAATTTAGCTTTTCCGATGAAATTCACCGTGATTCACGAGAAAGGGTGGAAACAGCGCGCGAGATTAAAGGCGATTTCGCGTGTCGCGGCGTTCGAAGCGTCAAAGGTGCGTGCAATGGGCAGTTTCCGACTTGAGAAAATAAGCCAAGGGTCGCGTTCACATTTAGTGTTAAACGTGCGATAGGATTGCGAGCCGTCTGTTAAATAGGGGCTTTCGTTGTCGCGCTCGTTTGAGGTACTGAAGCCAGAGTGACATCGACCTACTCGACCGAGTTTCTAATTAGAGGCCGCTAATCTCTCGACTAAACACAGCATTTCGCGTATTCGTGGCTGTAGATTGATTTATGGGAATTTTTATTGGGAACGCTATTCTCATTCCTGGCGGGACTCTACTTTCTGGTACAATGCTGCGCTTCGCCGAGGAACACTGTCATCAGCTTAAGACGTAACTCAATGACCGGCACAATTTCTCAAACCCGTCGACTGGAGACTCCCAATGCACTTTAACACCCCGACGGCAGAAGTGACTTAAATCTGCACGCGCCGCCGGGAATTGTCGCGTATAAAGACTGAAATAGCCAATCGCACGGGCACGATAAGCCTAGAACGTATTCAAACAACGTTGCAAATGATCGATGCGACGCGACGCGATAACGTAATATCTAAGTGAATCTTAAGATATCAGTTACCGCACTTTACGAGTTTGATTGATCTTGTCGTTAACTCGCCACCGCGGTGTTTGTTCTCATTATCTTCGTATTAATTTCTCGTTAAAACTCGTTAATGGTGTCTTATTAATGTGCTGTCACGTTAGATCCTCGTTAACTGTCGGAATTTCCATTGAACGCGCAATTCGCCGACATAAATTATTCGAAACCATCGCGATGAGCTAAGCAAAGCGTATATTTTCTTGCTTCCTCGGTAATGACCGAACGAGACTGAGACTTCCTCACACCGTATGCTGTAACGATATAATGAAAACAACACGGGGGCGCTCAGAACTCTCGACAACTCGCGTTATAACGCGTTTGCTAAATGCAAAATCAGGCTCACTGGATGTCTCTTGAGCTAGTCAAGACGAAAATTGAAAATAACGATGACAACTTCGCCGCACGATTCAATTTTCTCTCGCGAGAGATTTTTATAACACCTCGACGACGGGATGGATCGTCAGGGGTTATTTGTTGTCATTACGCAACAAGGCGGTAGGTCGGCATTGCGCAACCAGCGGTTTTAATAAACGTATTTCAATAACGGCATTTTAATAAGAGCACGGACACTTCATTAGATTCTTAGCACAGCGGAAATATCATTCTAGTTACGCGACATTTCAAGCGAGAGATACGTTTCCGTTCGTATGAATCGCGAAATATGCTTTATTATGGGCGCTCTATTGTAACATAATAACCGGTCGCTCTATTGTAACATAACCGGCGGGCAAGAATGAATTCGATTTCGCGCAGTCTTTGAAAATCCTGAATGAGAATTCGATAATTAATTTGACGATCAGACTCTCGGTACAACGATCAATTCGCAAAATTATTCTCTGACGAATATCTACCCTTTACACCAGAACGCAATGCAAAAAGTGCAATTTTTTTCGTTCTCTATATCAGAAATCCTTGCAATCGATAGCTGTATCAGCTGTATCAGCGTCTACTTTCCCTCTTCTTGTTATTTTCGTGCTTTATTCTGAATAATTTGCGACAGTCCATGCGCAAATCATTCAGAATTAAGCACATAAATAGTGTACATCACCCACATGATATATCTCCGTGGATCTGATTTTCAAATGTACGATACACTCCGTGCGAGACTCCTCCAAAGCTCGCCGAGCTTCCGTTGTGCGGTCGGTAAGGTAGGAAAGAAAGCTTTGATCATGATATGAGACTCATATCACGAGGAAAAAAGCTCATGAGGCATCTACTTTATCAACGGAGGCAAGCATTCTCATGACGCTCTCGAGGAGTACCGCCATATGCTCCAAAAATTGAAGGAGCTTCTCCATAACAGCCCGCGCACTTTCGGCCGATGATAAACGACGAATTATCATCACGCAAGCGCGCGGAAATAATGGTTATCGCGATCACGAGTTGTATTGACGAAAAATTCAAAATGCGACTACTCCAGCTAGTCCCTTCACCCAACTCGCCGTTCCTTCGGATTCAAAATGTGCCAGACAGAATCGTAACGAGGGGTTCTCCTTTTTTTTCGATAGGACGTGGCCATCAATGAATATACGCTATAGAAGAGCGATCGATACTAAGTGCTCCTGCTTTTTTTATCAATGACTTTATCGCAGCCGCATCTTCGGGGTTACTTGCGTGCGTGGAAACACGCATCTGGAAATGTCTCATAGGGCAACGCATAGGAAGTTGAATGCAAGCTAAATATAAAGTTGTTACAAGTTGACGGTTGGGGGATATATATAAAAGGAGAACGGTCAAAGGTATTCCGTAGGCCAAAGTAAAATAAAAGATCTCCTAACGACAATAGAAAAACTTCTCTTTTATATCCACATCGCGGCAAACTCGATCCTCGTGGCCGCGAGCTTACGATATTAATGCGCGAGGCTACGATACAGTGAAAAGAATTTCGTTTATGGCCACAGAGGCCCATAATATCTTTGTGTATCTAATATTGTGTGAGATACGTGATCGAGCGGCTTTATATGGCGCTCGTTATATAAGAAGGTAGCGCGCTCAATTTATACGGTTCATCATCCGCGGCGTAATCGACAAGGCACCTAATCGGGAGGTAGCTCGCGTAAGTAATGTTACTGAGCGAGGTGTCGGATTTAGAAACAGTATAGGGGGAACTGCATTACTCGACAGAATAAACACACGACGATCGACAGAGGGGACTCCGACTATTATTATTAATTATGGGGTCTTTCTCTCTTTCTCTCCCTCTCTTTCCCTTACTTCGTGTTAAACCTTAAAAGCATCCCGAAAAACGTTGCATCGCGTCGTTTTCAATTGCACCCCGTTCTATCAGACGTAATCCGGCTGATCTATGTATGTGTTGAAATCTAAAATTGGGCCACTCCTCTTCGCGTGTGTCACGCGCACTTGTCGGACTCGTTGTTGTCGAGTTTTTTGCGGGAACAACAAGTTCGCGAGATGTTCTCTCTATTTGGCCATCCTCTGTTTACGTAGCGTGTTATTCCCGAGCCAAACTACACCGAGCCGTATGCTACGCTACATCTTTAATGCAATTGTCATGTCACCGGATTGACCTCAATACCACGAGAAAGCCGGCCGACTACGAGAATACGAGTTTATCCGGGCGTACGAGAAGCTCAATTCGATCCCGATTTCAGAGACCCCGAATCAAAACTGGGTGACAATTTGCGTTAACGATGCCGTGCAGAATAAAAGAGCGGATTTGAAAATAGGGGAGCGGCGGTCTCGTGAACTTCTGGCATTTCTGTTTGCGACAATAACGAGAATTTGGAGGGTACTTGCGCGGGTGCGCTCAGGCATCTCTGCCTCTTGCTTCTCTCGAAAGTTCAACTGGTTTTTTAATGCGGAGCAATCTGTATCTCGAGCGGGGAGACAAGTTGCTCGCAAACTTTGTGTCGGATTTAGCATAAGCGGCCCCTTCGCATTTTCGATTCCCGGATATCCCTTTCATAGGGAGATAACGTGATTAATTGCGGCAAGGATAACTGCTCGCGTGTAGGCCCCCACATGTTTACGTCGCGAGCGGCAGTATTTATATCCGGATTTCTTTAGATCATCTAAAGATCATCTAAGATCTCCTATAAAGTGGGTATCTTGTTTGCTGAACAATTCGCTCGATTCTTTTTCTTATACTCTAGCCGGCGATATAATCCTCAGCGACGTTGATTCGATTACTTACGTGTAGCGCAGAATTAAAGTAACAGAGGGTACGAAAGGCGCACCACTTACCTGAAACAAGAAAATTACGAAATATCTTGAAAAGGATTGTTCATTACAATCACGAGAGGTAACGGTAACGGAGGTCAATTTATAAGCTCACTTTGTAATTTATGAATTTACAAATTGACTTCTGCCTCGTGATCATAGATATCTTCTTCCTTAATTACGCTTGCCCAAGAAAATTCCGAACGGACGGAGGAACGTATAAAACGCACAAGTGGAGAGCAGCGTTCAGGCTCCAGAGATGGATTTTAGGATAATCGCGCGATCCGATCCATTTTCAATCTCGCCAATGCAAGCCCGCGTTGTGAGCTGAATGCATAAGTGATTCTCGCGTCGAGTTAATGAGCCACCTCGAATTTAATTTCGCGTCTATTTCGTAGCGAGCTCGACTGAGCTATTTTGGGACGGAACGCTAGCTGGACATTAGCATAATCGTTGGACCATGGGGATGAAGGGGAAACCACAGATACTGGCACGGAATATCCGGCCGCGCGAGGAAAGAGAAATCTCATCTCGACCTAACAACCAAGATACTCTCTCGAGTTTTCCGGACCTCGTCGCTGCCTGAAAGCGCAACCTAATGATCTCTCCGCGGTCAGAAGGAAACTCCCTCCCCTAGTCAGGAGCCTTGAAATGTTTGTAGACTGCTGGCCGGATGAACCTCGAGATTTTTCCACGAAGACAGACGGGCTTACATCGCGAGAGATAAAGTGGCGTCGGAGCAAAGCGATAGTCACAACTTCGTGCCCGAGTAAATACGACTTGCGCGCAATTTAGGATTGCTCGAAAAATTGCTCCAACCTCGTGCGCTACAAATGTGTGCGAATTGCCGTACGGGAGGAAATTGCAGAACGCGCGGCGCTGTGTAAAACTGTGCTTAATGCAAAGATACGAGCGAGAATATGCCGCGTTTATTTTAATAACGCGCGCAATAATGATGAAAACTCGCCGTGATCTTTTTTCCGAATGAGACATTTATTTCGGGCGCAATATTGCTTTAAATTCGCGCACAATAACTTATATAAAGTTAAAAAGATTTACGACATCGCGCCCCAATTTCTTTGCCGCACCTTAAAATGGATAAAAGGTCCGTCGATTTCGGATTAATGTCGCGCTGCTGTTTACCGCTGTTTTGACGTTTCCGCCGCGAAATAACACTGCCAGCATTGTCCAATAATCAATAACGAGGACACGCAACAAGATCATGCGGCGGTATTCGTGTAAAATTTTTCCTCCCTTCTCACGGTGCCGAACGGTACAAAGTGCGCGCTGCTCGATGCTTTTATTTTTCGACACATCCCGACGATCACTATTGGTTTTCGATGAAATGACCGTGTGTGCGCGCGCGCGTTCACAACATAGGTCGATAATCGAATGCTCGTTCTTTGTAAAGTCATTCACGATGCATCCGCGAGGAGACAAAGCGGCTCAGCGCCTGCATGCTTGAGATGAAAAAAGCCGCTAATGATATTATTAATCCTCAACAACTTCTTTTTTACCAATTCTATTTAAAAACGCGCGTCGGGCCACTCGTCCATTTTATTTACCAAGAAACGTGTGCGTACATCAGTAAAGGGAAAAGAAGAGAAAAAATCTGAGCTACAAACGGCGCAATGTAGCCTTTTTTACGTGTAACGTACCGATGCACAGAGAGTGCTTCCCATTTAGCGATGCACACATACGCCAATCATTTTTGCTTTCTATTTAATTGGTATCGCTGTATGTCGGCGGCTCGAGTCGACTTTGACCAACTCCGCTTTGCAGAGAGTTGAGCGTGTGGTCAGCCGCTTTCCCCATTTATACGATCTGTGTGTCGACACAGACACATGTAAATGGAAAAACGCCGACGGGACATCGTGTGTTTTGGCCGTTTCAGGCTCAAATTTTGATTCCGCGAGAGAGAAGAACACGTATATAATCGTAATAATGATAATAACACGTTTCGAGCACGTTTTCTTATTTTAGCACGTATATAATCGTGACAACTAGGGGCCTAAATAAAGGATCGCCCTTATTTAGCTTCCCACGCGAATGATTAGTTGAAAGCGATAAGCCAGATCAAAGCTCCCACCCAGGAGGGTATTTTACGAACAGCGATCTCGAGTCGCGACTAAGTCCGTGCTGGAGACTAACGAACCTCTCGTCCAATCTGAAAGACGACCTGGACAGGTCGCTCCAGGCGCTCATGCTCCGGCTGCGTCTCCTGCAGGACTGCTGCGGCGCCAGCAGTTTGCTGCTGCTCCTCCGTCTGGTGGACGCCAGATTCTCCGCTTGGAAGTACACTCTGGGCGCCTTCTGCTGCGACGCGTTCGGTGGTGTCGAGGTCGGCGTGACCGCCGTCGAAGTGTGGAGTTCCGGCAAAGCCTCGTAGTCCCATGCTCTGGCGCCCATATCGAGCAGGGGCACCGACGAGGCAGTGCTGGAGCCACGGAGAGGGTCCCGAGGCTTGCGGTGATGAAACAGGGCGAGGAGCTGACGGCACGCCGACTTGTTCTCCCTCTTTTTCCCCGCCGTCGGCAGCTTCACCTTGAAGAGGTCGCAGGACCTGCCGGCCGCGGCGACGTCCGGCCACGTCCCTTCCTCGACCACATCGCCGCGAAACTCCTCCGATCAATCAGCGAGACGGTCGCGATCGAGCGAACGTCGGCAAGCGCGTCGTACGAGTCCGGAGAAACGCGTGATCGCCCGGCGACCGCGGCGACGAAGAGTCGACGAGTCCGTGGCGAACATTTCGCGGGAGGACAATTGATACCTGTTGCCGCGTCAACGATGAGCGATTGACTTGTTCACCAAGAACCTCCTGCGGTATTATTCACCTATCCAGGTTCGACAGTTCGACGTTTGCTCTCTTCCGTGCAGCTGCAACTTATTTGGAGGCTTGTAACCCAGTAATGTCCCAAATATTGCACCGGTCTCCTGGGTAAACGCGTCGATTGAGCAGAATTAATTTCACCGTGTATGTCCCTCGTTCGCTAAGGTCAAACGTGAAGAAGTTAAAGGGTTCGAATTGCGCGCTGTTACTGATCAACGAATCTTCTCACTTTACTTCTTAGAAAGGTACCAAACAGCAATCGAGAACGTCAAATCGATGCACACCACGGGAGATGATGGCATTACGGAATAAACGCACGCAATCACTTGAACTCGTCTCGCTATCCTCGAAAGCTGATTACAATCAAACCAGAAAGTTTCGCTGCTGTTATCGGGAAAGCGGCGAGAAACGTCTTGGCCGTCGTAGCCGGGCAAAAGTGATTTGGTAAAGGATCCGCGAAGGTAATTTCGTTCCACTTGCGCGCGCGGAAGGAGTTCTCAGGCGATCTGAATAATTCCGGCTTTGTCTCGAGATCTAGCGGGTAAATTCACGACGGGAGGAATACGCGAGTGGTCCTTCGAGCCTAAGTGGTTTTCGCCGTTTCTCTCTTCCTCTTCGAGAACGATACGATGGAAGACGATGTTTGCAGACACGGTGGACTTTTACGAGGCAGTTTCTCTCGGTTCTAAAGCACCTCCACGTCCTTTTCCAAACAGACCAGGAAGTATTCCGAGATACGCCTGCGGTTGATGTGCGTGATTTCCCCGCGCATGTACACACTCGTATATAGCACCACAAATATTCGCAGAAACTCGTGATACGGTCACGTGAATTTCTCGTGACGCTAATTCACCCGACGACTTCTTCTTAAAAGCACTTTCTCAAAAAGTTCCAACGAGTATCAACAAGTATTAGAGCTAACGACTCAATGTAACAAACGTGAGCTATTTGTATCTCTTTTGCTTGAGCTACCTAAAGTGACTTTCAGCAGAATCTTCCGCGTAGGTCGCCTCTAATCATCGAAAATGCATCCAAAAGCGTGATCTACACCGATAACAATGAACGAATTAACGTATACGAATTAACGGGAAATACCGTCTTTTGTCCGAGCATCGTCAAGCTTCAAACGGAGAGTCTTATGAGCTCGGTTTTGTGCGATCGCTTTCAACGTCAGGTGACACACACTCGCCATAATAACCGCTAATAACAGTAACAATCGATCGTAAACAACAGCGGGGAGCGCGTCAACCATTAACGCAGCTTGCGCAACTACGAAGGGAAAGCGTATTCGACAATCCTCTCGGAATCATTTTGTATTGATTTGCACTTCGGCTCGCGGAGAGCATTTCGTGACGTTCACTCGCGGACATGTTGCGCGAGCGTTTTGCAATAATCGCCGAGTCTTACGCTTCGCGACTCTCGATCAATAAAGATTTTCCTTATAAAGCTCTCTGGTGCTTTAATCAACGTTCGTCTACACGTTTCGCATGTCTCATATGTTATCCACTTACACGCGTAATATATGTCATCAACAATTTGCACGAGGATCACTAACGAGAAGGTAACCACACGGGGAACAAGAGCGATGCGAGGTAGCTTGGGGCGAGAACACTTGTGCAATCTTCCAGGCGATTCTTCGATTTTTCTCACGTCGCCTCGTTCGAAACACGCACGCGTTTCGCACAAAAGAACGAGATCTTGCCAAGGGTTCTTGAGAAAATAAGGTCTTGTGTATTATGCACGCTTCGATTGATCGCGGCCATCGCCGCCACAACAGCGACTACAAAAGCGTTTCGTGACACTTCGTTTGCACGACACGTTTCCGTGTGACCGAGTGATGTCACATGTTGGTCCAAGGTCACGGTCGGCGGATCCTGACGGCGATGAAAATGCACTTCTTCCTTCTCGCGAATTCCGCGAGATCCGCCAGATCGAACTTTGACATTTCGCAATGACGGTAGGTACGCGAATATTACATCAGCTCGTCCCACATTGCATCTGCGAATTCCGCTCGCGCATCGCGCCGAGTTTCAAGGAAACCTCACAATCTCGGAATGCATGTCGAATTTCATCCAACAACAGTTGGTTTAGCCACTCGAGTGTTCAGTTAGGCAACAAACTTTTCGGAATACGAAATGCGGAACCCGTGATTCGTCCTGTCTTGTTGAGAGATCCCGTTAGACGATTAATAAAACCATCAGTCCTTTGCGAGATTTTGCCTCCTCCCGGCGATAAGAATGCGCGATCACTCAAGCATCCTCGAGCATCAGCACTCGTTGCGCGCCGAAAATATCCCTCCCTCTCTTCGTGCAACAGACGAATTTTTATCGCGAGTGTGAGAACGACATTCTGATTCCGGACGTAGCGAGAATATCCTGCGAAATCCCTCGACGATAAAGACACGCAGAGTCGAGATTCTCGTTTAGATAAAAACAAGCGGTACACTCGGCGCAGGTGGCAGCGTCTCACGAGGATAACGTTCCGCTTATAGAAGCAGTCGACGACGGAGGATCGTTATCCACTTCGTCGTCCTCCGATTCACCGCACTCGAGTACAGGCGCCTGCATTGTCAATGCCCCCGGTGATATTTCGATACCAAGACAATCGACGCAATTTAGAAACGGAATTATCGTCCGTGTATTCCGCTCTCTCGTTCTCTCTTTGACGTGTCGCAACCCTCACACACTCGCGATACCTCCCAACCGCTGGGCCTCCTTCCAACAAATTCCCGTCAGCGACATGAGATCTAACGGGTGTCGCGTCGAAGTGGAACAACAAAATGCCGCATCGTCCTTGACATTCGACGAACGAACGAGTCGCGTTTCATAGCTGCCACGAGAAAATTGCTCGGATTGAGAAACCCTGAAGAGACGTGTCGAGAGTGCACCTCGAGAACGGTCACGCCAGCGGATTCAACAAGCGACAACTGCCGTGACCGAACACGTCGCGAAACGCACCAGGCACGGATACACCAAACGAGGACACCGAACTAACTCTCGTGAACGGCTCGTCTTCTCGTGAAGGGTGGAATGGCGGAAAGCGCGCAACGACCAACGTTCGTGTTGTTCGAGCGGATAGCAGCTTTTTCGCGACGTTAGAGAGGAGGCCAGCTCGCAGCTCACTATCCCGTACTGCGGTACACGCTAGCGGTTTTCTCTCGCACGCCACCCCCTCTTGCTGCCGACCTTCCAACCCCCGTTCCACCCTTTCTCACCAGCTAGCACCATCAAACGTTCTCTCTGTCGCTCTTTTCCTTCCTCCCCCTCTCTCTCTCTCTCTCTCTCTCTTGCATCGCTCGTTCTCATTGCCTCTCTGTCCCTCGCGCAGAGCATAATCGTCGTTCGTCTTGTTCCCTCCCGTCGACATCGTCCTTCTCTGTTTCACCTTCGTCGTCGTCGTCGTCGTCGTCGTCGTCGTCGTCGTCGTTGTCGTCGTCGACGTCGTCGTCATGAAAGGGCGCGCATACACGCACGTGGCGCCGCCGTTGTCAAGGCGACTGCGCCACTTCGGGCTACGTCTGGGATATACTTCACCTTCTCTGTCATCCCTTAGCGGGATCATCATCCCTTATCATCTCTTTTCTCAAATAATTTTTGTCGGTGATGAATAATCACGTGGTATTCAAATAAATGGCAATGACACGCTCGATTCATCCATTTCTCGACGACCCCTGCTTCTTGTTTTCATCACTGTTTTCGATCGCGACCATGACCATGACGAGATGAGAAGCTTTCTCCTTTTGTAAGCCCGCGTCTTTTGCCCGGTACGTTTTAAAAATCGGGAGAAACTACTTGATACTAATGGAATTATTCTCTGGCGCTCGCGTTTCATGTTTCTCGCGCTTCAACAAGATAACTGAATAGATACTAACTTTTTAAGAGAGAGATATAACGTTACTCTCTCGTGTGATATATGTATATTTCACTAACTTGAGCGTCTGGTATCTAACTAATGGCTTACATTTGCTAGATTCCATGAATGAGCTTTACTGTTTGAGACAACTCTTGTTCCGTTAAGGGTAGGTTCGTGTACTTTTGGAGGCGGTGGGTTATTTCGGAGCGTCGCGTGACAGGATGAATGGACGGCGCTCGGGAAGACAGCATCGATTCGCACCGGGAACCGAGCTAAACTTGCGTGACGAGCTTGCGCCGTGGCGCGGGCGGAAAGCTTGAATTCCGAGTGAGCCACGTGGGTTTGCATTGTGCGTATCGGGTGTTTGCGTAGCGAGAACTGCGCGCGTGATCGACGCTTTTAATGAGATTTTCGTCATTTTTTTTGTAACGTTGTGTTAATGAAATCCCGTGCTTCCAGCGCGACGAAGCTTTTTACACGCGAAATGATTGAAATATAAAAAACGAGCATTCGTGAAAAATAAAATCGAGCAATGCTTCTCTCGAAATTTGTGAAAAACAAATTTTATGTATAACCTCCGGCTTGAAATTTCATTTTGGAATTTTTCATTAATGCAACCACGATGCTTTTATACGCGTGTGCTTCATATGTATAAAAGCTCCTGAGGGTGATCGTGGAACGAGCGGAGAGTGCGCAGCTTCGCTTAAAAAATTAATTGCTCCCCTGCTGCGAATTCATTTTTTTCCTGATGCTAGACAAGTCACGCCAATCGCGTTAATGGAGAGGAAGCGTTGCGTTTCCACACCGAAGGTACACGGCTCGGATGATGCGAGGTAAATTTTGTAAAACGATCGACATTCAACGGCTATTACTTCGTTATAGCGCATCATTTGATTTCGTGTGACGCTATGGTCATACAGAGAATAATATTTGTGTAATTGTTGCGTTGTGTACTGAAAGGAGATATTTATATTGCTGTATGAGATTATTGTCAGTACTTATTATAGTAATTTAATCTCTTTAGTGACGATTTTAAATAAAATAACGTGATTCTCTCTCTCTCTCCCCAGAGAACAAAGTTTCTTTCTTAATAAGCATATCTAGATTTCTTTTCTTTTTTGTTGCTATTTTCCTTCAAGAATATTTTGACAAATAAAATACAAAATATATCTAACTTTTATTTGTATTTGCTATGAGTTTAAAGAATGTAATAGAATCATGGAATCTAGCAAATGTAAGCCATTAGTTAAATACTAGACGCTCAAGTTAATGAAATATACATATATCAGAACACGAAAGAGTAACACTATGTCTTTCCTCTTAAAAGTAGTTTATTTGTAAATCAAAAGAAATTTAATATTTTACTATGAAATTTTTTTGGGCATACTATTTAAGAGATTAATGTCAGGTATATATCTTATTGCAAATTATTATTTTTGTCTTTGCACTGATACGAGAATAAATCTTTTACGAATAAAAGGATTATATAAAACGTATTACTTACTTGCACCGGTTATGCAAAACAACGCGTAGATAATCTGTAACTTCGCGAGTCTTCTCTGCTGAGGCCCGTCAATGCGAAAGGATGCTATTCAGGATTTAATTACACCGGCCGAGTGGGAATGATTTAATGCATAATTAATTTAGTTTCTAAGCGCTAAGCTCTCTTCGTCTTTCTCACACATATAGAAGCTCGCTCGCGATATATACGCGAATCTCATTAATAACATCTCGTATCAATGCAATTCGAGAGAATTTGAAAGCATTAGAACATTGCGTTAGTGCAAAAAGTTTATCGTTTGGTTCACGGGGTTAGTAATATTTGTGAGAGAAATTCGGACGAAACGCACGTTCCCGAAAGCAGCCGCAAAGTGAAATTTATGGATGGACGTCGCGCACCAGATCAAAGTTAATTATTTAATTATGAGTTTACGGCTGCTCTGACGATCGACTGACGGTATTTCGGCTCGTCATAACAAAGGATCTACATAAATATATGAGGCGTGTACAAAGTTAGCGCGCGAGCGCCCGTGAATCAAGTTTAGTGCTCATAAGCCATTTATGACATATAGTTCGTTGAAATTCAT
Organism: Odontomachus brunneus; assembly: GCF_010583005.1. Lineage (NCBI taxonomy): Eukaryota > Metazoa > Arthropoda > Insecta > Hymenoptera > Formicidae > Odontomachus > Odontomachus brunneus. The sequence continues at coordinate 3,799,281 of NW_022639456.1, forward strand.
CATGAATTTCTCATCATTTCTCGTGACCCAAACTAGGTAGACGGCGCGATCCATTTTTTTACAAATCCCCCCTGAAGCCTGGCGTACTGGGGGAGAATGAGACGTTCCATGAATAACAAGATAGATACTGCGGGATCTGACTAAAGCGTCGGAGGGAAGCTTTTACCGGAGGCGTAAACCTTTTCACACAAATGTCCACCGACGACGTATTTTTTTTCTTTTTCTTTCTTTTCTTTTCATGTGTGACACCACATATATACGCTAATGTATATTGAGTTAAGGGACTCAATGGAATATGATGAATCTTAAACGCACGTCGCGCATTGAGTCTCAAGTAAAGCTAAAAAGAGATTGCCGGATTTTCTTTTTCATTTTATTTGTGTCCATGTGATATCCCCTACTGGTACACTACTTTTCCATTTGTTTAAAAGGAAGATACCAAATATTCGATCTGCTTGTTACTGAAGCTTATGGATAGCTACTTAAGCTTTTATGGGCACGAAGGGGGCGCGATCTAGGAATCGCCGGTGGCATTTGCGTGATGTGAGGAATGAGCTTAAAAGCCTGCAGACTCCAGTGGATGCTGAGCGGTCGATAAGGCAGACCATGTCGCATGCGCCTTCCGGTCGATCGCGGCGACAATATACCCGTCGTTGACCCACAAAATGTGTGTCTTCTTGCGCGACGGTTTCAACGAGTGACGAGAGGGCGAGCCGAGCGAATATGTGTTAAGCACGCTTCATTTTCGGAATAATGCTGAGCGCAAATAGGCCAGCTAAGCGTCGAAAGAGAGTACTCAGGATAGTACCGTGAGCTTTCGAATATATTTCAGGAATTCCTGCAGTAGGAAGTTTCTACTTTACCAACGGGTCAGAGAGACCGTAGAGGCAGAAGAAAAGAGAGAGGAAAACTCCAATTAAATTCCGGAAAGTGAGGAATTAAGAGAATTATCTGTTGACCCTTTGCGGCATAGTGCCATACCTATATGGCACCTTTCTCTACTCGGTTTTTTATGATTTTACATATTTTTCAATAAGCCAATATGACTTTAATCACACATTTAAGTTCCTAATACATGAATTACTATATAACAACCATTAAAATTATGTTATTTATTAAGTAACAATATTTTATTTGTTAGGTAATAGAGTCAGAGGTTTTTGAGATCGCAGGATTCGAATTGGAGGTCAAAAAGTGACTTGATTTGTATATAACTTTATGTTAGAAAGTTTTCTACACTGAGAAAAATTTCTGGTAATAATTATTCAGCCTATGTTATAGTTACTACATTTAGTGAAATAGTATCAACTAAATATAAGAGGTGAATATTACTATATGAAAGTTAATGTTTACTAACAATTTTGTAATTATTAGCAAACATTTGGTAACATTTACCACATTGGTTACTATTTACCAAATAGTATGGTAAAACCATATCATTTGGTAAGTATTACCAAACTTTTTTTTTCAGTGTGGATAACTGATTACGAATATGTTGACAATTACAAAATTCAAAATTGCAGTCAAACATTGTGGCAAATAGAAAATCTCTAAGGAATCTTGCTTTTAGCATTACCCAGAACTAATATTTTTGATCCACCATTTTGAATTTAAAAAATTTTCAAAATCTGACTTTATATTCCTAATAAGCGACTCCAAAAACTCCTGAATACTCGATTTTCAGTGACCGGGATCATTTTTACATTTTCATGTCGGGTCCGCCATTTTGAAAATTTTCAAAATTTGACTCCATATTCGTAATCAGCGACCCCAAAAACCCCTGTATACATAGTTTCAAGAAATTCGTACGTAAAAATGCTTCAAGGGATTAAGAGGATTCAAGGGATGAAGAGAATTTCTCAACGATTTTTCTCAGATGTCTAATTTTGACTGCATAAGTCTACAACCGCAGAAATGATATCGCGCACGGAGACGATCAGTCGAATTGTATTTTTCTGTGCGACGTATGCACAATTATTTCTCGCTCACCGCATTGCTCTCCGTGACATTTTGCGTTGGATTGTTCAGTTCTCTAATCAATTTTAAAAGTCAACATGTGAAGATATGCGAATACGCGATTGCATTAATCTCAGCCCAACTGTCATTCGAATCATCGCGTTTAAACACGCGAAGCTCCGCGATCGCCGCATTACAATCTTGCATAAATACGTTTGTCTATACGTCCCGACACTATCAGTATCTGTTTTATTATTCCATTACTCACGCTTGCTTGGAGTCACGGAGATAAGGTTATTGTCGATAGAGGAATACGGTGATGGGGTGGACGAGACGGAAATTCGATAGTGACTAGCGAGGATTGTGCGAAACGACGAAACGCAATTGATACTTCGCCGCAGGTAGCACGCAAATTGTTCGAGATCTTATTACAAATTTGCAAACAGATCGGTAATTCATGCAACATCCGACATCAATTGATATGCGATTAAAAATCCCATTTCTCAAGAAAATTGGATTCTAGACTGATAACGGAATCTTATTTCTCGTCCTTTTTTTATCCCTTTTTTGTTTGCAAAAATTGTCACGACGGAGACGTGCGAAATCTCGTGCGACGCGGCCGAGCAAAGGGCTGACCTTGACGCACACATTTTCCTCTATATGACTTTTCTATATAGAAATTATATGGGAGAGCACGTTCGATATTGTCGTATTACAGTATATCGGACTGCGAACGTCGATACGAGCGGACGAACGATGCGGTAAATAATTCATGGAAGTATCAAAAATGATTGGCTCATATTACACGATGAGTGGCACCGACAATATTCGATAAAAATCGCGAGAAATGGCGAAATATACTGTTTCGCAGCACAATAAGATAACGGCGCAATCCGCGATAAAAACTTCGGGTCGAGACAGAAGCCCGGGACTCGGGAAGAGAAAGAAGATGAAGTCGGTTCTATTCGACGGACTTAGGTTGTTCTCTAACGGAGTAAATTTTTAATTTCCTAACCGACATTCCCGCGTCCGGTCCGTTTCCTTGTCCGGTCGCATCTCTCGATGGAATCGCCAAATTAATTGATGCATTAGTGATGTACCTCACGAACCGTACTGCGGCCGAGAATGCGACCAGCAAATGTATTCTAAAGCTTCCCCAGGGATATCAATATTTCAGTTTCCCCTAAGTGTAACAAACCCGATTTCGCCGACGGTATATATTTTGTGGACTCTTAAAATGTTTCTCATAAGCCGCTTATCTCTAAACAGGACAGCAAACGTCTGTTTACGTAAAATCACAACGGAGGGACACATATAGGTCGTTCTATCTTAAACAGGCTAGCTGAAGATTTCGAAAACTGAGTAAGTAAAAATCTTTTAGACAAAATTTATAGAGTTTTGAGGGAGAAAAGAGAAGATGACTTTAAATTTTAACTTATCATTCGTCAAAGTCATATGGAGATTAATTTCGCGTGTGCGCGGACCATCATTTTTTAATTATTTAAAATATTATGATAAATGAATAATACGAAGCGATACCTTTGTGCTTTATCGTAAGACTATTAATCGACAGCATTTATTAAGACTTGCGTAAATAAAAAAGCAAAGCTTGTGCAAATATTCTTTTGGTAGATGATATAATATGTGTATATATCGTGCCAGATGTAAGACGTCGCGTATTCTCCTCTTTGAAATATCGCACCAATCTCAAACGTATCTCCATTTCGCCATTAATCACGCGCGTGGAAGCACAATCATCAATTTGCTCGTGTTGTTGCACGTGGAACAATAAATTACAGAAGAGCAGCAATCATATTATTGTCGAATAACGCGGTATTTCCGAGATATCTGATCTGATGAATATTCGAGATATCCGGGAAACATTTTAGTAATGACTAGGAAGCACAAATTTTAACCCCATTTGGTCGGATCAAGTTCGTTAGTGCTTTTTCAGAATCGTGGCTAATCATGAGAGATGCGCGCAACTGTTCCCCTTTTGTATCATTTGCCGGAATTCTTTTTATTAATACGTAATGATACACCACATGCTGTAACAACATAATGAAAATGATGAGAGAGGAGCGTGAAACACGCGTCGAGATATATAGCGGGGAAAAATTACCGTGGAAATTACAGTGAAAATTTAATTCGAAATCTAATAGTGAAGGCACACAATGTGTACAGGAATGCACAAAAATACGATTCGCGATTTTCCAGTAGCAACTGCCATTCTCAAGCATTGAAAAGCGTATTCGAGAACACGTCTGACTTTTCCTGAATGTACGGAATACAGAAAGTAAAACAAAGCGTTCGATCAAAATGCACATTAACGAGATAATGATGCGTTTTACCATTTTACCGGACGCGTAGGCGATAATTAGTAACTGCCATTGGATAGATCCGCTGAATTCGCTTCGACTGGTGTCAGGAAGTATCACGATTAGGGAATTTTACGATGAATATCACGATCGTGCGAGTAGGATGCACGATATAGAGGGAAAGGATTAGGAAATTTGTAATGATAAATTAAAGTAGAATTAGATGAATAAGGTAGGAAGAAGTATACAATACAATATGATGAATGTGATATAGGAATAAATTAGGAAGGAAAAGACGTTTTATGTTATTATAGAATATAGTTGATATAAAAATTGTGATATTAGGATAAAAATAAATTGTATATATAAGAGTGATAGTAAGAGATATGGAAAAATGAATGTGGCTATGGATATTTTTTGTAAACCAAGTTCCTTCTTGGCTGTGTAGCTGAAGTGACAAACACACATACGATTGTGCGAGGGCGAAGAAACTGCGAGGGAACATTAGAGAAAATAAAGAGCCACGCGATATCGACATTCAATCGCGAGCAACGTCCGCCTCGTCCGATACTTGGAGCGATTTTAATCCAATGAATGTCGCACAACGTCGTTACAACATCCAACGACGCAGCGAGCAACGAGGTGTTATTGCGGCGAGATTGCGGGGGCATAATGCGAAGGTATTTCTAAGACTGAGGGCAATTTAACGGAAAGCTTCTCGGCAAATGCCGACGAGGTTGGCGGAGATGCGTCGTGTCAACTACAAAAGGTGTAACGACAATGCCGAAAGCTCCGTGCTCGCGGAACGGAGAGGAGCGGAAAGGAGAATCTAGCCCGCGGGAAATAGCAAAAATAGAAATGGCGATCGATATTAATCGTGTCAAGTGAGCGTCCTCAGCTCCGTACGTGAGCATAAAACGCCCATGAATGTCTTCCGCGTATGAAAAGTTACAGAGATCTATCTCAGATGCACTGTTATTTAACTTGCACGCGTTTTTTCTCACTCTCACTCGTGATTTTTCACGATGATTATTACATTTCCGTGAGCGATATACGCACGTGTCTGCGTCCGTGAAGTTGGCACGATGTTTTTTACAAATTTAAAAAAAACAACGACAGTTCTATTAACACTTTTCATAGTTGTAAAGTTCTAGATAGAAAACAAAAAAGCTTCGCATTTTTAATATCGAAAAACAGCAAATGAAAAAAAATTGTCGTGCTCGCTCGACTGCGTCGTTGGGCATTGTAACGACATCGTGCGACATTCATTGGGTTAAAATCGCTCCAAGTATCGGGCGGGGCGGATGTTGCTCGTGACTTGATGTCAATATCGCGTGCCTTACTTTCTCCAATGTTCCCTTGCTGTTTTAAAGTGAATCAGTGAATAGTCACTGATATTAGTTATAAGTATAGCACTGAGCACTAAAAGTGCAATACTTATAACTGCAAATCAGTGTATATTCACTGTTTTCAGTGATGTTTCACTGATTAATTTTAAGAGAGTGCAGCTTCTTTGCGTTCGCACAATCGTATGTGCGTTTATCACTTCAGCTACACAGCCAAGAAGGAATTTAGTTTACAAAAAATATCCTTAGTCACACTCATTTTTCCATACCTCTTACTATCACTCTTATGTATACAATTTATTTTAGCTAGGTTCGCGAACACTTCCTCTCTAAAGTACAAAAAATAAATACCACTACTTTTAACAAGAGTTTCCGTTCTGATCAAATTCCATCAAAATGTCCAATTAAGAAAAAATTTCAGTAATTACGCTTTTTTCATAAATTTCGAATATTACACTCAGCATTGCAAAATTATTTTAAAGATTCTGAGCATGTTACTGAGGGAAAAGAGTCACTGAACTGAGAAAAAATACACTGTGCCGCAATGCAATAAAAAATATTATTAGGGTCAAAAATAACTATAATTTTAGTTAAATCAATCATTTTTTTCTTTTAGTATATATATTCCATAATGAATGTTTATAAATGTTCGTATTAAAAGCCCAAAACAATAAGAATATCCACTCTCTTAAAATGAATCAGTAAAACATTACTGAAAACAGTGAATATACACTGATTTGCAGTTATAAGTTGCACTGAAAGTGCTCAGTGCTATACTTATAATTGATATCAGTGACTATTCACTGATTCACTTTAAGAGAGCAAAGTTAGGTGCTAGTATCGTTAGTGTCCAGGTATATTTTTATCTTACGCTCAACCGAAAGGAAATCATCCATTTCGACGTTGTTGCAATCACTACCGCGAAATATTGAATTAAACCATTAAATTTAAAATATCTGTGAGAACGTTATATGTTTGCGAGTCTCGTCCTGGAAAACGAGGAGATTTAACGTTCAAGAGGATATATGAGTCGATAACGAGAAGACCGTAAATTAACATTGATGAGTTCTTGATCACGTTACCGGCGAATGGATGGTGGTTAGCTAAGTGATCTCTAAACAAGATTACGATGTAAAGAAAATCGTTTCCTCGATAAACGCCTGAAACGCGTCCCCATAATACAATCCTCGATCAAATTACACGCGCTTAGAGAGCCGACACCACGCGGTAACGCAACACGCACCGCCAAGTCCCCTTTACTTCAATTCCACCCCACAAGCGAAACAAACATTATAACGGGCAGACGCGGGAAATGTAAAACAAACATAAAGTCTACATATCTCGCGCTAAAACGTCGAAATATAAACATTAAAGCCGAGAGGTAATACACCGCGCGGGATTTTCGTATACAAGCTCGAATTATTAATAGATGTTTGTCGGGTCCATCCCACTCGCGCACTTCACCGGAAAAATAACGTTATGTCGACGAAATTTTTCAGGAGATTTCCCGGCTCGCGTGAAATACGAGCCCTTAAATTAAGAGAAGCTTTCCGGCATGGACAGCCAAACGCAGCCTCGCTATATCGCGATAATAATGGGTAAATAATTTACTATCCACTACATCATTTCACATAAAGCTGTGGCGAACTCGTGTATCGCGATATCCGATATTGCCAACAGCTCATCCTAATCGCAACCGTAAACCCGCGCTGCTGAAGCCACCGGCGGAGGAAGCCGCCAGCCGTTCCTCCCGTCATGTATTGTACTCGCGTTTCCGGCGAGAGAAAATACTATCTCCCGGAAAGAGGTCGAACCACCCGATCTGGTCCGGAGTTTCCGCTTGGCGCGGAACATGGCGAACGAAAGTATCTCTCTCGAAAGAGGAAAATAAACTGACGTGCGGTAACACCTGAACTATTTGCACACGACTAACTTTCTACAGCGCGCGATATAGTGAGATATGGACACGGCGGCACTTATATGTATATACACACGCACATCGACTGAGACTATTGCGTTTCGCGCTTCTAACTTTGTACTTTAGTTTTACGCTGCTAACTTTATACTCCAGTTTCACGAGGAGCAGGTGAGGCGCGATGAAAGATTCACGTTCGCGAGAAACAACACGTTGTAATGCGCGATCTCTCCGTTGCGTATGTCACATGTGTCTTCGCGCGCTATTCGAACCTGTCTCGTCGCACGACGCTTCGCATATGTTTCGGTTAGTTCGTTAGCCACGCTCGCGCACGTATAACCATATAATGATAATACTGTTCGAGTGTACGCGAATGTAGTATTGATTCTCCCAGTAGACGAATACGTTTTTTACTCTTTCGGCTCTGCCGTCATCGTTCTACGGGTTTAAAAATATCAATCTCGCTTGACATAGTAACAACGGTGCACCGAACCCGTGACGTGTACGACGCGATCGAAATGTAGGGGAGAGTCGCCATAATCACACCGGTTTCTTAAGTCACACTTCCTCAATCGTATCTAACTTTTTTTTTTATATTTGCAGCACGCACAATAAGATTGCTTATTTATCTCTCATTTTTACCGCGTTAGATGTTGTGCATGTTCAATAGTATTCAATTATAGTAAATATATTGAAAAATATTAAAAAATATATCTAATAAATATATAATAAAATATATTCAATAATAATAAAAAGAAATTGATCAAGCACGATTTAAGAAAGACAATTTCGGCAACTCTCCTCTAATATGTTACGAAATGCGGCAAACTCATTACAGACTCTTTCTACGGAAAATTAATCACATGATTGGATTACAAAAGATTCCACGGTATCACATCGTGACGCAATTTAAAATTCAACACCTATTTTAACGCTAAAGAACGTAAAAAGGAAAATTTCAGACATCAGAGTCAAAGTAGAAGTAAATTGTATCATTAGAATTAAATCTGCTTAGCTCCTACATTAAGAGAAAAATGTTTGGTATTTGTAAAATTCAAGTTCAAAACAAAATTTCGAGTCGCGGAAAGATATCCCACTTGTTTTAAATCTCTTTGGGATGTCAAGACGTATGTTAGACATTTGTGCTGTTTAGGAAACACGCTGTGGGAATCGTTCGTTGCGACTACATTGATCAGCTGTCATATTTTGAGCGTCAAAGTAGCGAGGGAAGTTTCTCCCGACTACGAGTGTCGCACTGACTCGATTTACTGGAAGCGGGTTCGTAAGTGCTTCTGCAATAACCCTTCGAACTCTTCGTAAAATAATTTGAACAAAAAATAGAGAACTCGCGAGAAAGGAAACGAACTGTCCAATTACAGTTTCGTCAAGTTAGTTGGCCTAACTGCGAGTTTCTCGGGGAACAAACAACGAAAGCACGTGCGCGCGGGCGTGAGACTTCCGGAATTACATTCGTATATATTGCATACGGTTAACCGCGACATGGAGGAGTCCCTGGTGACGCAACTTCAGTGCATTATGGTAAAATTACGTTAGTGTCGCGTTCGCCAAAAAAGATCGCTATAACAAGCGAGGTCGGCACCGAAGACGTGCACCTGACCCACGTCGCATATTTTTTCTCTATCGATTTCCTTTGTGGCTGCTCGTCTCGTTATAAGCAAACCGTTAGCATCCTGTAATTATTTCATCGAGATAGTGACTTGCTGGAAAAGCAAAAGAGAGAGAGAGAGAGAGAGAGAGAGAGAGAGAGAGAGAGAAAGAGAAAGAGAGAGAGAAATGAAATATTTATCAACAAGTGATTAAAGCGCGGTGAGAAATCGCGTGATATGTACATATTTCGAAAAATTGCCATGATGCTCGCTTTTTAAATGACGTTATCATCGGTAAATCACCGGTCTCTCTTTCTTTTTCAGTGCTTATGCTTCATTGCTTTTTCATTGCTTGCTTCGTCGAAACTACAGAAATATGATAACGCGTTTCACTATGAAATATGTAGGAACGGATGTAAAAATGATTATGCTGTTACATTAAAGATAAGTCTTCTCTCTTGGAAACTTTCACGCTGCTTTGTTCCATCAAATATTTCGCACAATGTATTTAACCGTAATGTTGTAAACCGAGTTAAACAAACGTGAAAATATGCAAAACATGTCTGACACCCTGACTAATAAGCCGCACATTCATCGTTTTGTCAAAAGCGTCTCGTAGGCGTCAGAAATTGTCGGGGATATTTTTATATTGTTATGACATCGCCGCGCGTTTGCAAATTTCTGGACCGTGCGAATCGAGTTTAATTCCATCATTTCCATTTAAAGTTCTAGAATTCGTCGCGTTCTAATTTATAGTGCACGCGGTTTAGCAGAGAAATTCTTTTAATTGCTCTATCTTCATCAAGCTTGAATCAAGCTTTTAATTGCTCTATCTTCATCAGGCTTCTTCCGTTTCGCCTAATTGTTTTAAATATCGACTGAAGAAGAACTCAGCAGCCGCGATTCAATTCGCTAGCCGGAGCTCCGTTTACCTCAGAATTAATTTTACTCTGTATAATATCTTGTTAACTTAAAGGAGAACTCAAGAATTATGAAAGCCGCATGTTTTCGAGCGGAGAATACCGCGTACTAAGAATTCGTAGTCCGTGAGTTTTCCACGCGAAAGAATTGTGAAACTAAACCAACCAACGAACGAACGAACGAACGAACGAACGAACGAGCGAGCGAGCGAACGTCGCTATTTAACAGCGCAGAACAATTTGTGTGCTATAAAGCACGTTAAAAGAAGCATCGCGTTTCGCCACGGTTGCACGAAAAACAGAAATATATTCATCTCATTGTCACTGCGGCTCAACTCCTCTTTAATTAATTAAAGTAATCCGTTGATATTTCGCCTCCATTTTGGAAATGGCATTCCGCCTTAATATTCAACACGAAATTCAATTATGCGAGATCCGAGAGCGAAAGCTAATCAACCGGAAAGGGAATCTTAATAATGGAATTATTCAGCGTTTCGTGAATTACAATAACATGATGCGTCAAGATTAGCGGCACCCTACACAGAGAGAACGATTTGGTTGAATCAAATAAATGCTTCTTTGAAATACTCCAAACGAATGTTTTGATTGATCGAACAAAATTTTGTTTGAAGCAACAAAGATATTTATTTGCGGTTTAGTTCCAAAGGAATAAAAATTATGTCAATCAAATTATTCCAAAGAAACATTTATTTGATTCAATAAATTGTTCTCTCTGTGTACAGAATCAACGAGCTTCGAGTTTAACTAAAGTTTCGTTAAAGTATATTCAGGTGGGAAAATTTCCAGGAAAAACTGCTTACTAGCCGAAAACTGGTCAGTTTTTACTGCCAGAAATTTTTCTAGTTTTGCTACGGAATGTGCGAACTCGAAAAATTAACTCACCGTTCGCCGTCATCGTTGAAGGCGTAATCACCTAAGATGAGATCGCGGAGTCGGTACCTCGGCGGCAAGAGGAGAGGCAGGCAAGGATCCGGCTCGTTCATCTCGCAGATTTCTTACAATTCCATAACGTGCACGATTTTGCGTGATCTCCTGGTCGAGAACTTCGAGAGAGAACACTCGAGTGCATAAAGTGGGTGTCGAACGCTCATTTAACCCCGACAAGTTTATCAATTGTTTATCACCACCGAAGTTCGTCAAATATCTTTCGGTCGAATACTCGTAGGGACACTTCAGTCACTTGCAGTCGGTGCAAAAATTCAGAGATTCGAGGTGTACATTGAAGATGCCCACCAAAAAGAGCCGCGGAATAAATTACAATAGGAGCGAATTAAATGTGCGCGTTAATCAGTTAAATTCGCACGAATATTCTGCAAGGTAAAGGTATAATTTGCATGGATCGCGCGCGATTAAAGTGCGATATATTTTGGCGCCGATGCACGGTTCCATTTCACTTGTGAGCGTATATCGAATTGTTACAACGCGATGGAAAATCAACGAAAGAAGAGACAGAACGCCTTTGATGAGGCACGTCAATTCAGTTGATGACTTACGTCGCGCTAATGAGCTTCACCGTCCAGGAAAGTGTCTCTTCGCGCAAAAAGAAGGCATGGCGAAGTATAAAAAACCTCACAGACAAGGCAGTCGATCTTTTGTAATGGAGAATACGACAACGAAGCTCGTTAAAATTCAGCCGCGTGTTCGCGCATGTAAAGCCGCCGACCTGTATTACAGATCTGCTTTCAGATTGCTTAATGGCGAGCGAATTAATTGGATCGGCGTAATAGTTTCATTTACAAGTCACATCCATTCAACGGCATTGTTTCTTCAAGAAGCACACGTACCAAAACACACGTTGAGTGAGGACCTTTGCGAATTCGGAATTGTACAGTACAGCTTCCGCGGAAATGATAAAATTCGCAAACGAGCTTCTCGAATCTCGCTTACCGGATTATTTACAGCGAGAACGTCGCGACAATAACTTCGCGACTTTAAGCGTAATCCGGAGAATAACCAACAACAACGGTGGTATTATGCTAACAACTTCGCAATTTAATTTAAATTAACCGAATTTAATTAAATTCAATTTAATTCGCTAATGAGCGAGAAACACGACGATCTGCGGCGGAGACCTGGCCGAACTTGTCTGAACTTCCGCGATCGAGAGTTAGATACTGCCATCGGCAACGATAACGAATGGAACGATGCACCCGCGAGTGCATATAGTCCAGTCGCTTTGCCCTCGGGAGAAAGCAGAAGATCGAAAAGAAGCAACGTGCCGGGATTTGCATTCCCTATGCGTCGCCTCCGCCGGTGGCGGGACGCGGTGAAAATCCCGCGGAAACTTTCTTCATTCCACGCGGGAATGCCCAGTGGCGAGAACAGCAGAGGATACTCGACATCTTAACTTGAAATTTATCTCTAGCTCACGTGAGTCTTGCCGATCAGGTGAAGCTTTACGTTCCTTCTACGCGCTGTACTGCAATCGCGGATTTTTACGAAGGCAAGGACGAGATATGCGACGTGCCCTTATCGGGCCGTACCGGCGAAAATTCTGGGCTCTTTTCGGCAATACCCCGGCCGGCCGTCGATGTCGCGCGACCTCGCTTTTGTCAGGCCTAATCTCACTCGACATATCGACTATATGTAACCCCTTCTTGTACATATATGATCCTCGAAATGTCCTCGCTTCTGCTCCAATTAATCGCCAGTGCTCGAGCTACGAATAGCATCGATCCACTGATAAAAGCGCGATGTTTTCGCGGGGACTGCCGCGCGCGCGACGGAAGGGCAACAAATCACTAAAAAATTAAACAACGCTTCGCCGACGAGATCGATCGGAAGAAATGCCCGAGTACGCACGTAATTTCGCCAGACGACGATGTCCTTCGTGAACATCATCGCCTGAGATGCAATCGATACAATCGATTCCTCTAAACACAACCCGTCCCCAATTATATCCGGTGACATGAAAGAAGCGAGCATTCTCACGTTCTATAGCTCGGGCTACTAATTGAATCGAAAGTGGCTCAATAATTCATTATATGTATACACGTGTGACGGTAATTCCTCTACCCACAGGAGTGCCTCAACGCGAGACGTAGCGATCGACGTAAGCCTTCAACGAAAAGAAAGGAACGCGATCCTCGACTCAGTTGCAATTCTCACACGTTCCAATGAGCACGCGCACTTGTCAGTCCAACGGCCGATTGTGCACCAAACACGAGAAGTTCGACGCTCCTAACCATCGAGTCTCGTGAGCTTCTGCGAAGATTGCATCGTCAAGGTCCACAGCGCAGCACGACACGTGCGAAACGTAACATCGCGGATGGAAACGGCATCGACGGCTCTGCCCGCGCTCATTTCCGCGTCATATTCGGAAACGCCGGAAATTCCGCGGATGTATCGCGATAACTCGTCACTGTTCTTCCGCTCCCGCTCGAGCAGCCCCCCTCCGGGGCCTTCCGCGTGCGCGATTCCGTTCGATCAATGATACCTGTACATCGCACGTGCTCGTTTCGGCGCGTTCGAAGCGCGCGCGCTCGACGCTTATCCGACGGCGTCTCGCACTTAAATGACGACGCGCCGCGCCGCGGCCGCGGCAATGCTCTGCCTACGACGCCCACCGCGTAGTGCCACCCTTGCCGATCGGTGGTGCACCTGGCCAGGAATACCCAAACGCCGACGAAAATAACGAAACAGCGACTCTGGCCGACGAAAAAAAAAAAAAAAAGTTCGTTCCCGCAACCTCCGGGCATGCGACTTTATCACAATCGTTCTCGCCGTCTCTCGCGATATTTTTCACTCAGCCTCTCGGATAGATCGTTCCTTTCTGTACCCAAGTAGAATAAATTTCTCAAAGACATCCGTCTTATGTGTGTTTTTAGACTTTTAAGACATCTTTAGGATATTTTTTAGAAATTTATCCTAATTGGGTAATTTCTCGCGGTCACGCTACCCCTCATCTCGTTACCCGCAATTCCGCGCTAGTTGACGTTCAGACGAAATGTGTTCCTTCATATTTCTCTATACACACACATGCACACGCATACGCGCAAGTTACCCTCACTTATTGCAATATGCTCTCTATTTTTGTCCACTCACAGCGCCAAACAACTTATAGCCAAGCTCCGCCTTTGTCATTAATTACGTCGTAATGTAATGTTCACGCGATGTTCGCGCGTCGTCCGCCCTTCCATTTGTTTTCCGACAGAGTTTTTACCATATTTTTTTACTTTTATTCGCGACATAATAAGCCGTCATAATAATAATAAAAAGTGTAATAACGATAATAACGAAAACTACAAAAGATAACACCGTAAGAAACGAAATCGTCAGTAATGCAATTGTGAGGTCAATTCGACGAGGTGTATTCTTCATATATTATTGCTAAATAAATTTTTTATCACTTTAATACTCCCATCTCTTTTTAGGTGTTTCACCGTTTTCATGCTAACCGAGACCTGTTCGCCGAGAGCGGAGAGTAAAGATTGTACTCAACGAAGGAAGGAAGTCCGAAGAAAGATAAGGCGTAAATGTTTGCGCCCAAAATAACCGCAGGACTTTTTGCACCGCGCGGCGGTCTCTGCGATAACAATGGCGTAATTTATAATTGTGTTAGTGACAATCGTCTCTGCGCTACCGACATTTTTCAAGTTCGTTATCCCCTTGAGCGTACATTCCGAAGTTTTTCTTCGCCGATATAGACCATCGCAATATTCATTATGAGCATTATCTTGAGCGCGGAAAACATTTTCCCCGAGAAAGCGGGTTCCATTAAAAGATATTGGGACGAATTCACGCCAGAATACGCTCGCCCGTGAAGAAACGGAGCACGTGAACGTTTTACGAACGAGGACTTAAGTATATAGAAAGATTTCTCTCCGCCGCGGTCTTTTCAGGTAAATCGTCGGTACCATTAAATTCGTGCTTTTAATTTCAGCAAAGCATGCACTGGATAAAAAAATGCGTATTCTGCTACCAACAAATAGTTCGAAAAAAGAAATAAGTTTGCAATTTCTGAAATGGAGAATAATTGCAGTTGGAAATTGTAATTTATGTTATTTCTGCAATAAACGTTTTATACATTTTTTATGATAAACTTAACAGGGCACACCTACTGCTTGCATTCGTAATCTAGACGCAATAAAATAAAAAAAATATTTAAGAAGAAAAATGTTATCAGAAAATATTACCAGCGGAAATACACGCACGCGCCGCACCCTCGGTAATGCTGTTCGACTTAATGAAAAAAAATATTATAGCATCAGGTATTTGATAATGAAATTTTTATCATCGTCGCGCCGTTCGCGCCGAAGGCTGTATCGGAACCATTTCGATCAGCTCTCGGTCGTGGGTCACGTCTAAAAGTGGAACGCCGAGGTCCGCATATAGAGTTTAATCGAATTCGCAAAATAACGAATTTTGTCGCGCCGACAATAAGGTCAGAGAAATGGACGGGGTGTCTGGCTTTTCGTGCGTTAAATTTCACGGCGTGCTTCTTCTTTAGCGAGCTCCAAATCAATCCTTTGTCAGCGAGAGCGCGATAAGTGCACTAATTACGGTTATATACGTGACATGAAAAATTAAAATTCAACAATTCGGTACGATAGCAATATTCCGCGAACTTCTTCTTTCGAATTTCCAGTTCGACAAGGCCAACACCTCGTACCTTCTGTCGACGCAAAGACATTTGGATAATGAGGCCAGAAACATATACGGCGTTATGGATGCCCGAACATTCACTAGAAGATTATACGATTTTCAGCCTTATATGTAACGCTTCAGATAAAAAATCGTATAACTAATTATAATGATAAGATTATAATGACTTTAATTACAATGCTTTCAATCTTATTTGCATAAAACCGGAAATTGTGTAACTCTCAATTTAGGGAATATTCGGGCGAATGTTAGGGTATCCATGGCGCCGTGTGCACATCGTGTTGTGCATTAAACAACGTGAGAAATTGCGACGCGCGTCTCGTGTATCGCGACCACGACTCTGCGGATGCAAATCGCCGCGGGAACCGCGCGTGTACATTTGAAGTACGCAATCAATTGAAGTACACATCCTCGAGACGGTATTGTCAATGGAGTACTCCAGCTGAGAAGCGCACGCTTTTACAACGGCTCGCGAGTAAATCAGCACTTGCGTTATGTAAAGAGGTTCTCCTCATTTGCCGAAAGCACGCAAATTGCCCTTCTTGCGCGAACACTATCTATTCATTCCTCCTGACTTTATTTTGAGAAATAATTCTCCCTTCCGATTTTTGTATAAGCAATGTTCAATACTTCATAAACGAGTGATACGCGAGTTACTGCTAAGAGCGTTGAGGCGGATGGTATGAGTCGGAAGGTAGAATGGATCATTTAATTTCATAAGGAAAGTCTGTTACGGAGACTCGAAACCGAGACTGAAGTTAACTCTGAAATCTCCGCGCTTTCCGGTCGGCTCGAGTTAAATTAGGTTTGAATTTTAAGCCGACGTGATGGCAACCTGCACTCAGGAAATTGTGATAAATCATCAAAGCTGGGGAAGAAGGAAGTCTATATCCATCTAAAGCCATTTTCTATCCTACCGCTTTTGTGGTGGTCCAACAATTCTCTTTTCTCACCGTCACTTGAGCGACACATTTACGAAGAATTAATATCAATGACTATCAACGGGGAAAATTCGACGCAATGAAGATATATATCGCGTTTCACGGCGTCACGTAGCACATAATATGTTAAATTAATCACCGTAAATTTCCGTAAAAAAACGTTTTTTATGTATTTTTTTATAGTGCTTTATAACAGTTTCATTTCTCTTAAGTAACAATCGAGAAAAACTGTCTTGTAACATAAAACAGAAATGGGAAAGCATTGATTGAGGGGAATCTCGCTGAAGACAAAGTTGCAAATTTCCACGAAGTCATTTCTATGACGAGTGTAAAAATGCACAATATCTAAAATTCTATTCTGAAAAAATATGTTTATTCCATATCTCTAACGGGTCTCTTTTTACCGTTGGTACCTTGGCGTGCAACAACTCCGCGAATATACCGTTCAAGATTCGCAACTGTGGGTAATTGGACGTCGCCGCGGTTAGATACCGTGTGCTGGTATCGATACTTGATTACTCGGCGGGTAATACGAAAATATCAGCCATCGATACTTCGGAGTGGTGCTGACCGAGGCTGACACCCGCGCGCGTTTTGAGTACTATCGTCGACGCGTACTTTTCAGGTCGACGAAGACGCCGTCGATGCTTACGACGGCGATGTCTGATTTCGTCGATAACGCGCGGCGCGTTATATAAACGTCAAACGTCGAGGCTTACGTAACGCGAAGTTTGAAAACGACGACGACGACGACGACGACGACGATGACGACGACGGCGACGACGACGACGACGACGGCGGCGACGACGGCGAATCGCGAGTAACGCAACGTGCAAACCGCCGGTCGTGTAAGCGAAATATTTACACGCTCATGTAATCAGGCTCTTACGCGCGCAAATGGCTGCGCCCTGCCCTCTCCTGCAACTCCGCAAGGTAAGAAGCGCCGTTTCGTAACGCGGGCACGAGCGTTTCAAAGTCAGCGAGTGAGCTCGGTCTTTTGTGAGTACGTCGTGAGAGCTGTTCGTTACGAGAGCCCGCGGAGGTATCGAAGGAAATCAGAACACCGTGCGTGATACCCGGCTCGATTTACGTAAAATCGGCCGAAAAGGCAAAAATGTTATGGAGGATAAGACGGGGAGAAACTTCGCGCAATGAGACCAGACGCGTACAATCTGGGGATCGCGACACGGGCGTCATTGGCAACACACCGATAATCCTCGACGGAAGTGTAGCGATCGTCGGCCCACGAGCCGCGCGTTCATTCCGCCGTTCCCGCGTTCGAAATATCGGCGACATGTAATTCTTATCTCCTGCCCTCTCCCTCCCTCCCGCCGCCCCTTCCTCTCGTAATCCACCTTACGTAATGATGGTAATGTAACCAAATGTATGTAACGCTTGCATAAGATAGCCCCCTACCCTACCTACGCGTCAAGCGACGGTGCGGAGCCGCGGCATAATCTATTGTTTGGCAATAGTTATGGTCCGTTGTGTAACGGACTAGTTAACGGAGGCGATCGATAAGTAACGCGGCATTGCGTCGTACAATGAAACCGACACTGCAGGGGAAGGCATCGGGAACTGACAGGGGGCGAGGGAGAGGAGGGAAGCGAAGGGGGGAAGCAAATTAAGAAAGCGGCTCGCCGATTCGCCTTCAGGCGCCTTCAGGCGCCGATGCTCGTGTCTGCTTCCCGTGGAAGCGTGATCCTTCGCGATATTCCTTCGAGGAAAGGCACTAATGAAATTTGGACGATCGATGGCGCGCACGTTCCTCTCGCGCGATTTTCCGACGTGCGTTTCGCGCCGCTAACATGCCCCGCGATGATGCCTCCCTCTTTGTTCGGCTTCAGTTTCAGCGAAAACACGGAGCGATGATCTCGCAAGAGACTCTAATGGCTCACGTAGAGAGCCGATCGTTAGAGGATCGTGTCCGCGCACCGTGACTCGTCGATCCTCATTTTTCCGCGGGATCGCACGACAGTTTACCGCGATATAATCAATTTGCCGGCGATACGTAACGAAAATTTAATGAGCTTGATTACTCGAATAAGAATCACGTAACGCTCTCGCGAGGAACGCGGGGGACGGAGGCACGAAATGTGTTCGTAACCGTTGAAGCGACACACATACCGCGCTGCTATTTTGAAATCGTTTTCGCGAATAAATAGAGACGCATATACAATTTACACTGCCTTTCACCCTCAAAGTGGTGCGTCGGGTAATTATGCGGCGTTTACCATAAAATTGTAATTTCAAGAAGAAGAAGAGCATCATATCATGAAGAAGATATCCTCCTCATTAGTATATATATAAAAAAAAATTAGAATCATTAGTGCTTTCGGTGCACTTCCTCATTTTAAGCATTTCAGTTATACGAGAGAATCTCTCGTTAATTGTATATCATCAGTATATGAAATATTATATCAATAAATAAAATAATGTTGTGTGGATATCAGACAATGATAAATACATATCAAATATAATAAAAAATATATAGGTAAAATATATGGCAAAAATATATGGCAAAAATATATGGCAAAAATATATGGCAAAAATATATGGCAAAAATATATGGCAAAAATATATGGCAAAAATATATGGCAAAAATATATGGCAAAAATATATGGCAAAAATATATGGCAAAAATATATGGCAAAAATATA
This sequence comes from Odontomachus brunneus, assembly GCF_010583005.1. Taxonomy (NCBI): domain Eukaryota; kingdom Metazoa; phylum Arthropoda; class Insecta; order Hymenoptera; family Formicidae; genus Odontomachus; species Odontomachus brunneus. The sequence continues at coordinate 3,818,569 of NW_022639456.1, forward strand.
TGGCAAAAATATATGGCAAAAATATATGGCAAAAATATATGGCAAAAATATATGGCAAAAATATATGGCAAAAATATATGGCAAAAATATATGGCAAAAATATATGGCAAAAATATATGGCAAAAATATATGGCAAAAATATATGGCAAAAATATATGGCAAAAATATATGGCAAAAATATATGGCAAAAATATATGGCAAAAATATATGGCAAAAATATATGGCAAAAATATATGGCAAAAATATATGGCAAAAATATATGGCAAAAATATATGGCAAAAATATATGGCAAAAATATATGGCAAAAATATATGGCAAAAATATATGGCAAAAATATATGGCAAAAATATATGGCAAAAATATATGGCAAAAATATATGGCAAAAATATATGGCAAAAATATATGGCAAAAATATATGGCAAAAATATATGGCAAAAATATATGGCAAAAATATATGGCAAAAATATATGGCAAAAATATATGGCAAAAATATATGGCAAAAATATATGGCAAAAATATATGGCAAAAATATATGGCAAAAATATATAGAAAAAATATTTCTACAATATCGTTATATAATACTGCAATAGTACATTCTGAAGCTTAAGATGGAATATTCGAAAATGCCGAAGTAGAATGCGGAAATATCAAAATCAAAATACCCCAAGTTATGTGCAATCAAAATTGTGATGTCGCGATGATATCACATAGATTTTATAGTGAATTTTTTGTCTCTAAGCTTCAGGTAATGTATCATTAAAATATCGTACTTTTCGCGTCGCGGATCAATGCGATTTATAAATATTCATGCACTAAGTATGACACTCTGCGAGTGATGAAACTTATCACTCACCATTTGAAGATTTTCCACGATGTCCAATCAGCCAGGTCCAGCCAGGTCCAGCCAGGTCCAACCAGGTCACCCTGACGCTCTGCATCAGGAAGTTTGCGACGTCCCACGTTGATTGCACTTATCACTCGCGACGCGATTAATATTCATGTTTCTCATCAATGTTCGACGAATCGGTAGCGTCGACGAAATATACATTGATTTATGTCGAGACGGATTCCGTTTATTCACGATAATCGAATTCGGAATTTGCGATTGACGAATGTCTATCGAGGTACAGTAAACTTCCGGCACTGCCGAAACATGTTCGTGGTGCGGCGAACAAATTTAAAAAATTACTTACGACTCGCGTGTGAAAATTTCTCGATTTCCGTTGCTGTAGAAATATACTCGCGAATCGCGTGAAAATTTCGCAAACCAAAACCGGTCGCGATATAAATCGACATTTCCCGATACTTTCGCGAAGACAGCTCCGCAATTCTTTTGCGAAGACTACACTCCGCAATCTTTTGCGAAAACTACTCCGTATTCTTTTGCGAAGACTACTCCGCATTCTTTTGCGAAGACTACTTTGCATTCTTTTGCGAAAACTATTCCGCAATTTTTTGCAAAAACTACTCCGCATTCTTTTGCGAAGACTACTCCGCATTCTTTTGCGAAGACTACTCCACAATTTTTTGCGAAAACTACTCCGCACTCTTTGGCGAAGACAACTCTGCACTCTTTTGCGAAGACACTCCGCAATTTTTTTGCGAAGACCGCTTTCAAAACATTTTCCCGAATTTAATTCAACGAAAAATACGCTCCTAAAAATGTAATCGCGACGCAAAAAACAAATAAAAAAACTAAAAATCGCGAGACAGTTTGGTAAAATTTATCACCGTACACAAGCGAGATAAAATTAAAGCAATTATTTCTTTCAAGAAGTTTCTATTCATTCGACGTAATCCGGACATGTAAACAAACGAGAACATTCCGCTTTATGTTTGACTATTTTTTCGTATAACTCGGTGTTATCATAACTTGCGTAAAATATTCTATGAACCTGTAAATAAAAGATCGCGGCAATTGTGAAAGTGGCGTTAATTACTTGTTGAGTCGGCGCAACTGTAAGATGGCTTCGACTGCTTATGAAATATATCTTGACAAATTTACTTAACAGATTCCTATTCGTTCGCAAGACGAATGAAAGAGAACTAATGATTCCGACTGTCGCGTAAGCTAACTCAACGCGTACGATGTAATTCCGAGCTCGGTGGCGCAATTCTGAGGTGCGCATTACACATTGCTCAAAATAATTAGGAAATCACACGTATTTTTGTCGAATAATATAGCTTAAGAGTTGATGTAAGACTTAATATAAATTTTACGTAAGACTTAATATACGAATGTATCAAAGTCTGTAAATAATAGAAATATTACAACTAACAGTAAGATTTGAAAAGGCACATAAGGAGCAAGCACAGATGTCTTAGTGCTATTAAATACTAATATTACTTTTTAATATTAATATGATTATGGGAGAATAAAATTGTATGTTAAACGCACGTATCGAAATTTTTCTTCGCTTATCGTACGTGGAGAATCAACCTTCCATACTTAGATCGATCCTTGAGTCTCAATTTTTATATATATATATATATTTT
>NW_022639456.1:3821074-3837776 GCF_010583005.1 Odontomachus brunneus
CTAATATTACTTTTTAATATTAATATGATTGTGGGAGGATAAAATTGTCCAGTATGTTAAACGTACGTATCGAAATTTTTCTTTATCGATTATCGTACGCGGAGAATCAACCTTCCATACTTAAACCGATCCTTGAATCCCAATTTATATATATATATATATTTTTTTTTTTATTAAAATCCCAAAACCCCATTAAACCGATGACTCAAATAGATTCATTATATATGTTGCGAAAAAACTGCCTCCGCCAGGACTCGAACCTGGAACCTCCCCACTTTACGGGCGGGACGCCTTTCCATTCGGCAACATATATAATGAATCTATTTCAGTCATCGGTTTAATGGGGTTTTGGGATTTTAATAAAAAAAAAAATATATATATATATATAAATTGGGATTCAAGGATCGGTTTAAGTATGGAAGGTTGATTCTCCGCGTACGATAATCGATAAAGAAAAATTTCGATACGTACGTTTAACATACTGGACAATTTTATCCTCCCACAATCATATTAATATTAAAAAGTAATATTAGTATTTAATAATACTAAGACATCCGTGCTTGCTCCTTATGTGCCTTTTCAAATCTTACTGTTAGTTAATCTATTCGAGGAGCTTTCTATTATTTAGAAATATTACAAATTTAAATAGATACGATTATTGAGTATATAAATAAGATATATTAAGAGAAAAAGAGGAAAGTATTCCACAATGTGCTCCAAATATGAAACACAAACACTTGAACGAACGATTTCCTAATTGTTTTGAACTATACATTTAATATAATGGCATGCAAAAAGTCACTACGGTAAATCGCATTGATTTGTATTGTCGAACAATTTTTATAAAAACCCATCACCTTTCAAATTTTAAACCCATTTTTCTTACTCACCGAAAGGTGTCGACCACGTTCTGCTCACAGTTCTGGAACAAAAAGAGAATTGATTAGATTTATGTCTTTGACTCAACAAACAAGTATTTGTGAACACAGTTAACTCTTTGCGATCGTAATTTGAATAATTTTTATTCTGAAAATTATATCTCGGCTTTTGACCGTGAAAGGTTTAACGAAAAGGAATGTGGATAATATAAGTGTGTAAGTGTACCTTCAAGTCGAACCTTTCTCCGCCCGAACCGGATCCTCCGGTAATGCATCCTCATTCACCGGAACTCCAGCTGCCTTCTCGGCGCGGCCACAACTGTGCCATAGATCTGCAAAAAATAATTTTGCTAATCAGTTATCATAATAACACGAAAAAAAATATTTGCTAATATATGGATAACTAAAAATATTAACTGCAGGAGCACATTTTCTTGCTTTCATAGTAAAAGTTATTTAGTTGTGATAGTTACAAGATTTGCTAGTATATATATTAGCAAATCTTTTAGCTATCACAACTAAATAACTTTTACTATGAAAACAAGAAAATGTGCTCCTGCAGTTACTATTTTTAGTTGTCTATGTATTAGCAAATCTTTTTTTTTCTGTGAAGAGAAAGAGATATATCGCACGGTTTTGATGAGTAAAAGTCCGAAGTTAGTTGACAAGAGATTACAAGAATAACCAAATTCTCTCAATGTATTTTTTCCCAAAATACAAAAAAAATTGAATATGGTGACTAATCTAACAATTCTGACAGCTCGCGCTATTCATGCTGACGGCGATTCTAGTACGATGCTCGTACGGACGGGACGTTGCAATGAATCTCAAATGTATTTCAATCGACTCGGAAGTAACGCGCGACGTCGTCTATCACGTATGCCTACTTGTGAGAATTGATAGCGCGCCGTATCGTTATTTCGAAGGTCGCACGTACCTTCGCGGTAGGCTCGTACCGTTGCCAAAGATAAATCCGACAATATGCAATTATATACTCTTATTTTTACGAGATCAAAGAATAAAATAATCCGAGCGTCACGAATAATATTTATTACGCGCAATCAGCTCGTCAGTACGACGATAATTAATCGCTACCTTGTACACAGAGAGAACGATTTGGTTGAATCAAATAAATGCTTCTTTGGAATAGTCCAAACGAATTTCTTGATTGATTGAACGAAATTTTGTTTGAAGCAACAAAAATATTTATTTGCGGTTTAGTTCCAAAAAAATATTTTTATTGTGTCAATCAAATAATTTGTTTGGACTATTCCAAAGAAATATTTATTTGATTCAATAAATCGTTCTCTCTGTGTACCTGAGTCGCGAGACTTTGATTGGTTTTTTAGCGAATTTCGTCGAATGAGTGACTTTTCAGTACTTGAAAAATTATGATGCATCGCTGCACCTGATGCAATTCCGGACACTCGTTCTGACACTCACGTACATAGGACTCGATTGGAGGAACGTGTCTTAACTAACGCGATGCCGACGGGAGTTCGATTGAATATGTCGAGAGAGTCGGCGAAATATTTCAATCACCTCGACGGGAGTACGATACTAACGTGTTGATACACGTGCTCCACGATACGCGTGCTCCTCACCGGCTTGGAGTATAATGAAAACACTCGGGTGAGTGCGCGACCCACGAAGATAAGTTTAAACGCTTGAAATGTTCGGGATGTTTTTAGAGTGTTTATTGTTGTGATCGCTCAGCCGCTCGCGCAACGGCTGGCGATCGGCGGTTGATGACGTAGCCCTTTTTGCTCATTGTTTTGGTACTCCCGTGCGTTGTTTTGGATTACGTCGCAAGACTTCACGTCGACGAATGTATCGCGACACGAAGAAAATGTATCGGCGCGTTAATTACAGTTTTCATTGGGCGATTAAAATAATCTGTCGGATCTCGAAATACCCCATCGAGCTCTCCTCGATATTGCGTTAATTAATACTTTCTTTTTTTTACTGAATCGCGTTAACGTGAGTGTTAGTGCCAGTGACTGTCCGGAATGACGGAGCAGCTGAGAGCAGGATATTAAATTGTAAAGTCAAGACGAGACAGACAGCATGTCGAGATATAGACAGCAATGCATTATACATTTCCAGTTACGTGAAATCATTGATTTAGCTATAAGTAGACAGGGTTTTTCTTTGAAACTCAAGACAGACAAAATCGCGACAAGTAGTCATTTATGGAACTTAGGCTTGTGTAACGTGAATATTTCGTCATTCTCTATTAATCTTTTAAATTAGACAGAATTCGCAAGATAGAAAGACATGTGAAAAATCACATGTCTTTCAAATATATAAACACACGCAGAGTCACACAGAGATACAGGGAGACTGTGAATATAAGATTCTTTGATTCTAATAAAAGTACACATCATATTTGACAAGATCTGCATTTAATTTCCAAAAACTGCGGATCAAATTGGCAGTCTTCTTCGGCACCAAAATGGAAGCCAACTATCTTCACTTCAATATTGAAGTAAATTTCAATTACTGCGGCGCGAATGTCTTGACTGCGCTAGCTCACACTTGGACAATGCTCTATGCACTTTATGTCTCGCACATACGCCGACGTACGTGTTTGTTGCTCGCTCATTAAGCGGTCAAGAATATTTCGCACGACATAAAGCCGTCGGAGAGCTCGACTCGACGCTGGTTTTTATTGACAACCAGACGTCAACGACCAACGCGGCGTCACGCGCGTTGTACGCGAATTTCAAATAACGCTCGACGGAAAATTGCGACGCGTGTAACCACGGCAATTACGAAAGGCTCGATCAATTGCAAAATCGCGCGATCACCGCAAATGTCACGACGCGCTTGCAGCGACAAAAACAACACTAATGTTAGTGTGACTGAACTTTTTGTTATCCAGAAATCAGGTGAAAAACTCGAAAGATTTCTGTAGATTTCTGATTTTTATTCAGCCAGTTGCTCTCGCTTACCTCAACCGAGTTTTAAAGCACCTACACTGAAGAAAAATTACCTTAAAATCAACAAATATTTCTTTGATAGGTGCTATTAACATATTTATTTATAAATCTAAATTCTCTTTATTTAAACCAAATATTGTTTAGTTAAATCAGGTAAACAATATTTGATTTAAATAAAGAGAATTTAGATTTAAGTAAATATGTTAATGGCACCCATTAAAGAAATATTTGTTGATTTGAAGGTAATTTTTCCCTCAGTGTAAATGATTAAACGAATTTGGTATTTTAAGCTTTCGCAGCGTTGTCCAATACTTTGCTTGTTTTTCGAGTTTGAACTGCGTCCTTTTTGTGTTTGGTTCCAACGTTTCGTGAACATTTTAGTTCACTTCTTCAGGGAACAGGTTTTAACCGAAACGGTTTTAGATTGCCCTGCTGAAGAAGTGAACTGAAATGTTCACGAAACGTTAGAACCAAACACAAGAAAGACGCGGTCCAAACTCGAAAAACAAGCAAAGTATCGTTCAGACGAGTGTTTTCCGTCACAGTAACAGAAACATTATTTCTCGTCAACGAATTTTCCGTTCGGCCCCTATTCAGTTGTACAAACCAATTTTCTTCGCTGCGCAGCGCACGCCAGTAAATACAGCAAAAATGAACGCAGCTTCAATGTTAATTAGCGGTGGAAGAAGTAGTGGTCGGCCGCGAAACGCTCTGTCTCGACCGCTCAATCGTATTGTCCGCGCGTGTCGACTTCCGTTAGTTTTTAACGATTGTCATTTCCGACACCGATGTCACGATGTTGCGGCACGTAACCGCGTATCGCGCTCGGCCCGACGATTTCTCTCGAGCGTTTTCAGCGTTATCCGCCATAAAAGTGCTCAAATTGACCGACGCTTTTGTCTGGTCATCGCGCTTCTGCGCTTTGTTATTGTTTCAAGCGTTACGTCTGCTCGTTAATATAAGCGCCTATTTTCGCGCACTTATGCAACGATCGTAGGATCTCGAGAGCGATGCTATATTATACGCGGCTATTGTGTACCGTTATTATATTATTATTACTACCGCTTTAACGTGCTATTAACTGGGACACGCGTGTGATCCGCTTCTGGTCCGTGATATAATTTAGTAGATTTACCCACTTCTCGATCCGAATACAAAAGGCGTGAGACAGTTAATGGGATGTGTGAATAACGCGTAAACGTGGCTTTCTCGTCGCGCGGATCGATCGCGTGTTATCATTGATAATTGCACAGAGAGAAGACAGAAAAAAGGGAGAGAAAGGGGAACACAGGGAAAGGAAGAATTCGGGTCATTGTCCGCGCACGTAAAGTGTAAGGCAGCGACAATAGCAGAATCCTCATTAACGGGGTCTCCGTTAATGACAGTAACGAGCAACGCCCGATTTCGACACCGCCGCGACCGGATGCGCTATTATGACGTGAGTCAACGATTTCTTCACATCCGACAAATCGACAACTGATCGTATCGCATACGCGCGCTGCTCGCGTGCGGTTAGGCCAGTGTCTCCCAATCGAAATCTCTCGGGTCGATGACTTCTACGGAGTCACAAAATCTAAAGAGTTCTGAACTTTGTCTTGACGTTGAAGTTATGCGCGTATTTTAGATCCTTATTAATAGTCGTCATTTGAAACTTGCCTCAGGTGAAATACTTAGGTCCGTATTAATAGTTGTTACTTGACCCACGTGAGACACTCAGATTTTGAGTTAGAGTTGAGTCTTTTATTTGAATCATATATGAAACATGCGATATAAAGGAAGAGGATTCCTAAGGTCGGTTTTTGGCACCCTCTGAAATTGATCCAAAAATATCAGAATATATTTTTGTAAGATATCTATTGAAATAAAGTGATTTTATTCTAAACGGACATATTTTGGTGCCTGCTTATACTATAATTCTAATTAATCCCATTTTTATCACTAACGCTCTTGTGTCATCTCCTGCATATCATCTCCTTACATTTGTAAGTATATTTGTAGTATCGAGCGCGCGCGCACACACACAAATGTAAGGAGATGATATGCAGATGACATAAGAGCGTTGGTGATAAAAATGGGATTAATTCGAATTATAGTATAAGCAGGCACCAAAATATGTCCGTTTAGAATAAAATCACTTTATTTCAATAGATATCTCACAAAAATATATTCTAATATTTTTGTATCAATTTCAGAGGGTGCCAAAAACCAGCCTTAGGGACCCTCCTCCCTTGTAATCGCGATTCAGCTGAAAAGGCCACATCTGACATTAAATTCAAATGTGAATGTCTCACTTGAAGCAAGTTTCAGGTAATGACTACTAATACGGACCTTCATGCTCGAACGATTATCTATCTGATTGTTCTCTTTGACCCGTTTTGTTTTCTTTGTTATTTGAATCTCTATGCGTAGGAATTCTACGGGATGTGAGGCAAGTTTTGTGCTGAGAACTTCACCGGAGAAAGAGCAGGGAACACTGGATTAAAATAGTTGTGTAGTCGCGAAGTTGCGACGTGGCCACGTGCGCTGACGGAAATGTCGCGTGTCGTAAGAGATTGCTGAAAAACTACGTAATTTCAACGCGCCGCCATCAAATTCCGACAATCCGTTTTTTCTTCTCCAGCTTGTTCGATGTTAATGGAGATATTAATATTTATGTAATTTTTGTTTTATTTTTTATCGCATTAGTTAATTCTTAGGTGTTCTCATGTGGCGGAAGTTTCCAAACATACAGGAGTGTCCGCGGCATGGAATCATAAATTTTACACCAATAGATTTCCCCGCAAAAAAAACGCGTTTATAGAAATGTTTTCCGGTAAGAAAAAGGATTCGAAGAAAGTCAATGGCGAGCGATAGCCGATTGATAGCGTTCTAGTGGGTAACGGCCGGGAATTCCGTGTAATCGCGGGTGATAACGCGCAGATTAACATAAATCACGACACGTGGATTTCGTCACACGAAAGTAGCGGATCTTGCGCGAGGATCTAGGATTCGCGGCGGGGGAGCTAATCCGGTCGTTAGCTCCGCGAGACAATTCGACGGAACTTTCTACCTCACGATTCATAAATCTCGCCAATCGCTAATAAAACTATCCGGCCATGAAGCGCGCCGATTTTCTAGGCCAAGAGATAACGGCGCGGTCGCTTTGCTTACGTCGGGCCGGGCAACGGCAAAAAGATCGTCCGGTCGCGATTTACGACGAAGCCCGACGTCGCGGGCGACGGCGGCGCTCATTATGACGCTCGAACTCAAAACCGCGCAATATACGACAACGTAAGAGTCGTTAAACGCATTAATGGCCATTGCATAACGTCCTCACAACTATATAATCTTATATAATAGCGTGCCAAGTTATCTATCGTCACGGTGTCGCGGATCGGACGGATTTTGTATGAAAGAAACCGAGCTCTGTGTCGTAGCTGTAAAACAGTTTTCCGAGTCTTTTACTTGTTTTCTTTCTCTTTCCTCGAAGGAAACGAAAATTAATGATTTATACGGTAAGAATAATTTACAAACATAGCCACGTGAGCCTTAACCCACTTAACAAGCCAACCGGTGAGATAAAATTCAGCCAACGTCCTTTCGTAGTTGGAAAATTTCACTATGCGCGTTGTCTTACTCTGTTGTTAAAAGTTCCTCCTTTGACACACACAGAGAGAGAGAGAGAGAGAGAGAGAGAGAGAGAGAGAGAGAGAAATCGATTCCGTATTGCATAAAAATAAAATTTAATTCCATCTTACACGCGACATTTTCAATACCGATCACGAATTGCACGTCAAAACCAGCCGCATGAATCCAGAATTATCCCCGTGGCGGAATGTCGTCGCTCAAGTGTTACAGAATATTGTTTCCACGAATTGTATTACGCGTAACCAAGAGCGCCGCCAGGTGTGACCGGTAGATAACTGTTACGTTTCCGGCGTAAAATCGTCAAAATCTTTTTCCTTCCCTTCTCTCTCTCTCTCTTTTTCTCTTTCTCTTACTCACTTATTCACTCACTCCTCTTTGAGACGCGATTATGTCGCCGCTACTCCTTGCAGACATTAACGTAAAGCTCACCTCTCGTAACGTCTAATTCGAGGCGTTACTCAACGCCCCAAAGTTACGTGACCGGTCGTTCTGTAACAAGGCGTTACAGCGTCCCTCGTTACGAATTCGTCGGATCAAGCGTGAAACGCAACGACGTGCCGCGAATGTCGGACATTGTGCATCCTCGCGTTTTCTCTCCGCTCGCGCGAGACACTCACTTACGTAATTTGCGTACACATCCGAGCTTTCCGTATCCGCGTCTGGATACGGCCAGAAATCGATCGGCCGAATTATTCCCCACGACCGCTTTCCGCAGATACAGATGGTGTAGTTGCGTGATCGCGGAGATGGAAGTGACCCAAATTGCTCATTGTCGCGCATCATTATTCATTATTACGAAGTTGCAAGTGCTCCAATGTGTCCCTCGAATCAAATTTTGCTTGATTATTTTAGAGCTCACGAGTAGAACAAGAACAGATTGCATAATATTGCATATAATTGCTCTTGTTTTCCCTGTCTTTCTCTCTCTCTCTCTCTCTCTCTCTCTCTCTCTCTCTCTCTCTCTCTCTCTCTTTCTCTCTCTCTTTCTCTCTCTCTTTCTCTCGATCTTCGATCAATAGACTCGGGAAATCAAGGTTCTCGCGATGGCTAAATCGCAACCAGCATCAATTCGCGCGCGTGTATCAGAGATATCGCGATTGAGAAACGCGGTCCGCGTATGATCTCTCTCACGAGATTAATAGACGTTACTCTATAGGCTTTCTGCAACGAACACCGAGCTCGATTATGGTAATAACAAGCGAGAAACGCGTGTGTCATAGGAAACGCGAGCGCTCGTTAAACACTAATAGTGAAACGCTTATACCAATCTCCCAACTGCATCTCGAAAAAGTCCACGAAAAAACCGATTGATCCTTGCATAACGGTTATAGATAACATTATTATCGTATTACATCGTGCACTCCGAGCGTGTGCACCGGCAAACTGGTTTTCCTAGATACACAATTATTGCTCCCGGCCGACATATAAAAGTCTAGTCGATAAGTTCAGTCAAATTCAGACGGAACATTTCGTACAGTTTTTTTTCGGGGCTGTACACGCCGAAAGTTTATTGCAAAGCTCAATCTCCTTCGATGTCGATCGAAGGCCCGTCGTTTCGCGAGACTCGGCGCGCGCTTTTAATGAAATTTTTCTCTATTCCTGGGGAGAGAGAAGCTCAGCGCTCAGTTTCCCCGTGTACACTCTCTTTGTGCCGACCAATCTGGCATTCTGTGCATCATGCGCGGTTCATTATTAAACGCGCCACGCCCTTACATGTCCCGCAGGCTGCAGCCGCGGCGGGCTGCAAATTGCAGCGGCGGGATGCTGCGCGCGCGATGCACCGCTCGCTCGGCGGAGATAAATGGCAGGCACGTTTAGTCGCCGAGAGAGTTTGCCGAAAGATATATCGGGAATCCGACGGGAGTAGCAGGCAGAAAAGAAAGAAAAAAAGGAGCATGCCGCTGCAGCGTGATGAGCTATGCGCGGTTATAGCGTGTCTCCTGTTCCGATTATAGCCGATAGCAACAGGCTGGGAGTAAAATGTAATTCAATGGATACTCTCGCAGTACGTGCGACGCATCTCTCCGGGGAGAAACGTGAAAAATACCGCCGCATAATAGCGCACTCCGATGGAGCTTCAAGCCGCAGTCTTGAGTGCGATCTCTGGTCTTGTTCAAATGCGTAAAAATGCTTCCCTCCGCGCGCGCCATTTATAATTCTAATAATACCGACCAACAACACTCACTGGGAGCTTTGGACGAGGTAAATTTTCGACGATACGAGAATGAAATATCGCCACGAGAAGATAATATTAGGAGGATTGCATCGAGGCGAAGAAGATATCGTGAGAGGTGCTGGAGAACTGCGGAAAGTACATTGGTCTCTACGGTGTGTAGCTGCGGGATTAATTACCGTCGACAGAAGTACCGCAAGAGCGCGTGAAGAAGCGCGCGGCTATTAATTACGCCGGTCGCGCATAATGCACAAATATAAATCACGCATAACTGTAAATGCGTTACGTTAGATGTGGGAAACGCGTGTAATACGAAGCTGCTACAACGGTGTGATAAAGGTCGCGACAGAGCGGGTGGGGGTCAAACGGTCGATAGATCAGTTGTGACTAATTAAATCCTTTTGCCGTCCGACGTCGGTCGTCAAGGATAAAGCAGTGTCGGGGCAATGTCCTGCGAGATTCGTTTGCGTAACGAACGGCGATGTAACCTTTCCATTGTACCACTTAAGGCCAACAGCTGGAAAGGTCGATTCTGTAAGCGCGAAACGAAATCGGGACGAATTTAGGATTCGGCCGCGCGGATGGTGCAATGCGGAAATAATTATTGGGAAAAATTACATCGCAGGAAGATGAAGTTACGGATCTAACCGTTGCTTTTTGTCGACATCTCTTATTGCTAAAAAAAAATATCTCATTGGTCCAGGTAGAATTCTAAATGTCATACGGAGAGAATTTTTTCCATTAAATTACCATAGAAATTATCTAGTAGAATTTTGTAACCGAGAAATGATCGACGTTTTGCAGTAATTCACTATCTTTTCATTTCAAATGTGCTACTTATATTTTAGGAACTTAAAATGTACTATTAAAACAACTTGTTGCGTTTCTAACGAAATTTACTATGTTTCTTATTAACATACTCTTACTGAAAGTCTATTCCTGGACTGCTACAAACATAGCAAGATTGAAAAGAATTTATATGAGAAGTTATAACATTCTCCCCGTGCATACTTAAAATTTATCGCTGTTACTCGTATCTGGTGGAAAATTGTCCGTGATACGCGTAAAATTTACAGCAGCAACGTATCAGTAATATCTGCCAGGAAATTTAAATGGTGTGAAGATTTGTTTGTCTCTAGTCTTTTTTGTCTACTACAGTTTTATAGGAAGTGTGAGTGGCCTTAATCTAGATGGGCGCCACAGAGAGACTTTCTTGCTAAATTTTGCAAATAGTTCAGACAGGAATTCTGTCTCTCTCATCTATATCGATTAAGTATAAAACATATGCGATACCGCGATGTGCTAGTCATTTATACATTTTAGCTAATTTATTGGCTAATGTATATAGATTATTTTTGCTATGATCATTTTTTTAAGTGCAATATCGTAAAACTACAATTAACGAAGGAATTACTAGGCGACACGAAGGCGACACGAGTCGCTTCTCGCGCTCTCACCGAAAAATTTCTCAATTTTTCACTGCATTTCCAAAACTGCGGTACGGTAATGCGTGGATCGAAAATTATCCTATTAAAATTCTACTTCACTTTATATGTCAGGACATCAAGGATCGCCCGAGGCAACGTCCTGCGCTAGTTACGTAAGGCAGCGGCAACGCGACCGTGAATTTATCGATTCTCCGCTTATCGTCGAGCGACCGCCTTGATATCTCGCTTGCCAATTCGTCCCGTTCGCAGAGAGTGTAAAAATATCTCAAATGCAAAAAAAATTATCTTTTCGTGGAAACGGTGTTCCGCGATGGTGACATTTTAGAACATGGTAGGCGACACGTCCTTCGATTAAATGGTCATACTGCTAGAGTATAGTAATAATTGTAATATTCACGTTTAGAATCACATTATCCCCGCCACGCATTTAATATCGCGTAACTATAAGTTTTCAAAGCGTTTTGCACGCGCTGCTTCTTCCAGCTTCCAGTAAAAATCTCTCTTGGGAAATGTTTCGGTTTTCGGAAAAATGGGTCGGAATTCTTATGAGCGTCAAAATAAAAAATCGCGTGCAGAAAATACTCCCGTCGCGAGATTAATCGACGCTAAATATAGACCGCGTAATTATAATACACGCGTGCCCACGCGTTCATCTGCACACATATAACCGCGGTGAATGTCATCTGTCCCGCAAGGCTGGAAATTCCACGACACATCAATGATAAAATAATTAAATATCAGGCTTATTTGGTGTTGTATAAATTAATCAATCGTCGAGGGAAATAATGTGCTGCACTGAGAAGCAGCATCTCACTTAAAATTTACATAATATAAAGCTTATACTTCTGTGAAATAAAGTTTATTCCTCTGCGAATAAACTTTATATACAGATAAATTGTGAAGTTTTTTTTTCCAGTATGTGATGATAGCTACACACCGACGTATTTAAATGAGAACGTCCTCGAACAATTTGTAAAAAATGTTTGAACCTTTCACTGGAAGATCCCCCTCACCATGTGGGATACGCGGTTTTTCTTCCAGAATTCTTCGATTGTACAGATTATCGAAATCAACGCTCGGGCGCGCGCGTGTATGTATGTATGTATGTATGTATGTATATATATATATATATTTTGTCTGTGTGTGTGTGTGTGTGCGTGTGTGTGCGTGTGTGTGTATGTATATATGCGTATGATTCCACCGTACCACGACACGTATTAGGCAATCATTCGGCATTCTCAACGAGGCGTTATAAAACCCACCTTAAAAACAGACACGCGAAATAGGAGGGCAAAGTGAGTGCGGAGAACGAGAGGAGGAGGAGGAGGAGGAGAAGGAGAAAAAGGAGGAGAAGCATGAGAAGGAGGAGGAGGAATCTCGTAATATGGTAATACCACACGTTCGGTGGGGCATTGAAGTTACATAATGGTACACGAGAGTACGCGAGAGACATCGCGATACACAAACTGGCTGGCTATCAGAAACCTCGGGAGTCATTATGCAACGGAGACGCGAGCAACAAAGAGCCGGGAACACCATCGCGCCGTACCACGAGCCCGATCCGGAATGCCAAGACGCGAATTCTACTTTGCAATCGCGAAGACGTTCTCTCGATCGACGTCCGAATCGGTGATGCCGATTTCGGGGTACAGGCCGCGGACCGTTCGCGAATAAGAGGCCGCGTTTGACTCATAAACTCGTTAGTCAAATGAGGTCATCCGTTGATCAGGGGGGCGGAAAGTGATTCACTGATACTTAACGTCGACGACGGTGATGTAACTCGAGACGACCGACTACGACCGACGTGAATTTTGCACGACGACGTGGCACCCGAGGTTTCTTTAGGCGCGGTCCATAACAATTGTTTAATAATCAGGGAAAGCGCGACACGAGAAAGGAAAGCACGGTGTTTCAGTTACAACAATCGGCCTTTGCACGGCGAGCCCGTCCGCGGGCTCGCCATCCGATACGTGTTAATTACCGCAAACACCTCGTTTAAACTCCCTCGTATTGTAATGCTTATGAGAAACTCATTTATGAGAACCTCGTATGAAAACTTCACTGGAAAATGCATTATTGCATGGATATATTTATGCAACGCTCCGTCTCGCCTATAACCAGTTGGATTATGCCAGCTATTCAGTAAGCAATGGGATATAAATAACTCCCATGTTGCAAAAGTACATTGATTTATAAGTATAAATATTAAAAACGCTCGTATTCCATATTCAAAAAAATATTATCCTATTCTTAGCAAAAATCCTCTTACACGTAACTTCAAGAAAGGATTCTGTTTTAAAACAAAAAAGAATTCTAAAAAGGAGTTGTATGGTTGCAACATGCTATTTTCTGTAATCCCATATATTCCAAGTGAAAACTCTTATCGAAAGAGTAATTATTTCTCTTCTAATGATATTATTCTAACTTTTTTTCCAATTTTTAGTCAAGAGGAATATATTTATTAGAGGAATATATATGTGAGTATTAATAACAATATATTTACGTACATCTTATATTTAAATACTTATATTTAAGTACAAAATATCTTTTTGACTTTTCATGAAAGCAATTTTTTATTATATTTAAGTGTGTGTGTAAAATAATTTAGATTTAAATAAATATATTATTAATGCCCACCGAATAAGTATTTCTTATTTTTTCTCAGTGTACTGTAGATGTGAAAGAAATTCTGTACTGTAGATACTGTACTATAAATACTGTAGATGAGAAAGAAACATGTAGATGAAATTTCTCTGTCTGAAAAATATTAGAATATTTTCTTTTTGTTCTTATAAGAATCCTTTTGAGGTCACACGCATAAGAGTATTTCGTTAAAGATTTGTATTCTTCTGAGTGCACGAGACAGTTTCGTCGATCGATAAACATCGTCTATTTTGATATAGTTGTTTATGGTTCGGCTGTTTACTGCCGGATGTTAACACAAGTATCATAGCAAGAGTGATTGCTCTCACGGGTAGCGCATCCCGCCGCATTTCGTAATGCTGATCGCGAGGTGCCTCAGCTGAGGTCGGGTCGGTTCGCGCATCTACTCGCGGTTAACCTAACGTACATAAGCGGCCATAATGCACGGCGGCGATTTCGTCACCCGCGTCGAGCGTCGACGCTCGACAATAGGAGAATGGGCATGAAAGGTTACGTACCTTCAACACCGCGCTGGAACAGTTATGAAATACGGGGCAGCGGACTTGTGCTCGTCGATTTCTCGCCTCCGCGTCGAAATACGCTCGCCCTCGCACTGCTTTCTCCGATAATACACGGGGATGGACTGGAATAGACACATCTGGAATAGATTCAACACAAAGTCAATTTCTACGAATTCAAATGAGCACGAGTGAGAGAATATACGTCGATTTTAAAGTAAAAGAGAGACAAAGAGTGACGCGTCACGAGAACTCGTAGACAACGCAGAGAATATTTTTATATTCGTGAGAAAACGATATAGACGCGTTGATGTACGAAATTTCTGCGTAAACGGATGGACGCGTTTGCAGACGATCTCTAATATTACCGGGCGAGCCTCTTTGCAGACAGGATTACATAAATTATATTCTTGTCGTAAATTGCCCGTTTTACGGCTGGGCGAACTTTGAGAAGAAAAAAGGAAAGCTAACATCTACGAGCGTCGCACGGGAACAAACGCGATCCACCTTACACGACGCTTCTATCTCTATGTTCTTTCGCTCGAGCGGATATATTGAATAGCTTTTGCGTCGACATACCTCGTTTCTTGGGTACAAAGGCCATCCGTTTACCCGAAAACTGCTGCAGACTCGCAATTGCGTGGAATTGCGCGCTCGTCCGTTTCAAGTTGCATTCGTTCGAACTGACGCGTTTGCGCGCCGCGCGCAAACGAGTGGCTCTGCCCGCGCTTCAATAATCGACACGACGCCATAAATACCTATTGATAAATATTAATCGATATCGTAAATATCAATAAACAACTATATTGACTTACTGACCAAACGTATTCTTTATCACGAAAAGCGAAATCTAACCTTTACGATCATTCAAACTGATTTACTTTATACGGCGTTTCTATTTCTACTTTTTGCCCGGGCGAATGTACTGAATAGTTTTCACGTCGATTTTTACTTCGTTTCTTCAGAGACTACTTATCTATGCAAAAAACATTGCAAACACGCAATTACATGGAGCATGCCTGCGTTCATTCTGAATTGAATTCGTTCGAGCTCGAAAAATACGCACAATATGTACGAGTAAAGGCTCGTCTACAATACGCGGAATAAGCTTGGCATAAGTTGGAGTAAAAAATAAAAATGATTTATTTTACTTACGCCTACACTAAGAGAAAAATGTTTGGCATTTGTAATTATAATCATATAGAGAAATAATTACTATAAATTATGGTCAAAACAACCATTTTTTAGTTAATTGCACTATAATTTTAATAATAATAACTTTATATTCATATTATTACTACTATCTCCGTGTTGGAACAATAAAAAAATATAGTTGGGCCCAATTTGATGCCAATTACAAATACAATACAAATACCAAATATTTTTCCCTCAGTGCATACTCTAGCCTCCTTGCACCAAAAGTATTTCTCTTACTTAAATACTTTCGATGTGAGGAAGTTAAAGTATAGACATAAGCAAAATAAATTATTTTTATTTCTTCAACTTAACTAGTTTACTTCACATGTTGTAGACTTTGACTGTTCGCGTTTGAATATGATGACATAAAAATTTAGCAATAAAAATCTTTCCTTATCAAACAAATATGCTGCCCATATAGAAAACTACATGGAAAGTTAACTTCTATCTTTTTAATTCTAATTTTTAATTTAAATTGTAATTTAAATGTTATACGTGTTGTAATTTAAATGTTGCACTAGCTTCGACGCGATCTATCTTACACGTCGTTTCTGTACACACTTTCGCACGTGGATGAATATATTGAATAGTTTTCATGTCAACGTACCTCGTTTCTTGAGTATAAAGTCCATTTATTCATCCGCAAACTGCTGCAGGTTCATAATTATATACAACTCACTCCAGTTCGTCCATTCCGAATTGCATCTGTTCCAACTTGAGCCTACACACAGAAAAAGAATTAGCCGTGGGAGCTGAAATATATTATAAATATACTGATAACTAAAACAGTGTCGTTAAAATTGTAACAGATAATGTCGAGTTTACTGAAACTAAATTTATTAGTTACTTAAACTTTGGCTCTACAAAAAAATATTCGCTTCTAAATAGAAAGTTCCTATTGTATCATTTTGCTTTTCTACAAGATTACACTTTATGTCCGTCAAAAACATAAAACTGACGCTTCGGATTACAAATACGAATCAAGATTTCTCATCAGTTTTTAATTCGGATTAATGTCTCTCGTACTTACATGATTACGCGGTTTGATTCTTATTCCGCAGAAAGACGATTTCACAGTCACCGTAAGCGCGATAATTTTCTGCTTCTCGTGGTCTTTGTTTCAAGTCGCCACGATGCCTACAAGTGGAGTTATTAACAATTATGTCAATTCGCGTTGTAAATTTTTCGGCGTTATCGCTGTAGCGCGAGTTACGGATGAGTCGCCACGCGACGCAAGAGTGGAATGCGGAACCGGTTATTGCTTTCGGAATGTCAC
>NW_022639456.1:3837786-3842564 GCF_010583005.1 Odontomachus brunneus
TGCCGCGTCCCCCCCCCCCAAGTACTCACCGCAGGCGCGGTCGTTCACTTCACTTTTAGCCGGCGCGAGAGCAAGTGCGTGAATGAATCTCGAGCCTGAACCGGAAGAGTTGACAGCGCGACTTTGAACGGCTATAACTCGCGAATAAGTCGACGTAACGACATTAAATAAAAACGATTTCTTTTGTACGTGTTAACTTCTACGAACCGTCTCAATTCCGGGCCAACTCCGACGCGATCTATTTTACATGGCGCTTCTATCTTCTAGTTCTTTCGAATATATTAAATAGTTTTCGTCTATGTACATTGTTTCTTAAATATAAAGGCCATCCATTTATCCGAAATGTTGCTGGCTCGCAATTGCATGGAGTTTGCCACAGCTCGTCCGCGTCTATTTCGAAGAACGTCTATTTAAACTCCAGTTTCTTTCTTATTGCGTTACGAGTAATTTTTCGTGCTTGAATATGACTTCATGGATATCTACGAATTTGGTTTATAGACTATACATATTGAAGGGAAAAAATTAACCTACATTCTCTATATTGTTTCGCCCGGGCGAATATTATTGAATAATTCTCGTGTCGACATATTTTGTTTCTTGAGTAAAAAAAGGTCATCGATTTATTCGGGGATTTTGCAGACTCCCAATTACATGAAGCTCGTCTTAACTCATCCGCGTCTGTTCCGAAGTGCATCCGTTCGAGCTCGAAGTCTAGACGTGAATACTTTTCGATAAATATTGATATTTTCATTAATAGATTATATGTACTGTCCATATCGAAGAGAAAAATTAACCTCTACGACCGTCGCGCCGACTTCGACGCGATCTACGTTACAAGATATTTTTATCTTTACATTCTCTCGTTCGGATGAATACATGAAATAGTTTTCGTATCGACATACCTCGTTTCTTGAATGAAAAAAGCCATCTATTCGTCCAGAAACTTCTGCAAACTCGCAATTACACGGAGCTCATCCTGACTTATCTGCGTCTATTCCAAAGTGCATTCGTTCAAGATGGAGCCAACTCTACGCGCTTGAATATGACGCCGTGAAAATCTATCGATAAATAATGTCCTCCCTTATCGACCAGACGTGTTGTCCGTCTCGTAAAAAAGTTAACCTCTACGAGTGTCACATCGACACTGACGTGATCCACGTTACAAAATGCTTTCATCTTTGCATTCTTACGCTCGGGCGAATATATTGAATAGTTTTCGTGTTGACATATCTTGTTTCCTGAGCAAGAATCCATCTATTTACCTAAAAAATACGGCAGACTCGCAATTATATTGAGCTTGTCCTAGCTCGTTTCAAAGTGCATCCTTTCGTGCTTCAAGTTTACGCATAGATATTTATCGATGAATAACGATATTTTTCCTTATCAACCATACATGTTGTCAGTCTCAGAAAAGGAGGAAAGTTAACCTCTATGGGTGTCGCGCGGACTCTGACGCGATCTACCTTACATGACGGCTTGTATCTCTACATCCTGTCGCCCGGGCGAATATATTAGTTTTCGTATCGACGTACCTTGTTCCTTGAGTACAAAGGCCGTCCATTCACCCAGAAGCTGCTGTAGATCCACAATTACACGAAGCTTGTCCTAACTTGTCCGCGTCTGCCTCCATCTGTCTCCAAGTGCATCCGTCAAAATTGCTCGCCGCGCTATACGGGAGTAACTTTTCGCACTTGAGTAGACGCCATAAAAATCTATCGATAAACGATGATACCCTCCCTTATCGACCGTACATGTTGTCCGTCTCGTAGAAGAGTTAATTACTGCAAGTGTCGCTCCGATACGACCCACTTTACGCTTCTGTCTCTTTCGCTCAGGCGAATATATGGAATAGTTTTCGTATCGACATACCTCGTTTCTTGAGTACAAAGGACATCAATTTATTCGAGAGCTACAAGCTCGCAAATACACGGAGCCTACTTCTAGGTACTTGCCCTAGATTGCCCTAGATTGGCCGCGTTCGTCCCGAGGTACATTCGCTAGAGTTCGACGTCTACGCATCGTGAATACGACGCCATGAATATCTATTGGTAAGTAATAACATCTTTGGGTGAGTTTTTTAATTTATCGATGGATTCATCGATGAATTAAAAAACTCGACCTTTGTTTACAGACTATTAGTCTCGAGAAAGAAAAAAGTTAATCTCTACGGGCCGGCTCGTGCTACTTTACACGTTGCTTCTACCTCTACATTCTTTTGCCCGGGTGAATGTATTGAATAGTTGTCATGTCGACGTACCTCGTTTCTTGGGTACAAGAATCCCGTTTACTCGGGAACTTCTGCAATTACACGAAATTCGTTCCAGCTAGCCGGCGTCCGTCCACCGTTCGTACTTGTGCATTGCGATTGTCGAGAACTGTCGTTGGAATAACCGATATGACGCCATGAGTATCAATCGATTAATATCGGCACTTTCGTTTATCGACCTATCGCGTGTACTATCCATCTCAAATGCGATCGAGACACGTGCATCCATGTTTAATTTCGTTCTTTCTGCAAAGCGCCATGGAGGAAGCAATGTTTTACGCGCGCTCCTACGTTCCGAGGTTAACTGTTCGTCGATGGTGTTCTTTTCTGATTAGAGAAATCATCTGGTCGATGCGATGGAAGCAGCGAGGCTGTGCGGGTATGACCATTGTTAATTATTGAGAGTCCTAACGAACTCCCAGGATCAGGCGTAATGATTTCGTGTGCGTTCTTTGACGAGTCGATTCTCGATATAGGCGGGGTGACGGAGAAAGGCAACGACGACCGCGCGCGGCTGCGGTGGGTTTTTCGGCTGCCTGGCCGTGACCCGCTTCGTATTACATAAGCAAGCAGATCGCCACTGCCTCGGCCTCGAAGTCAGCGGCGGCGAAGCATCGCAGGCCGATCCGGACGGATGGGCCGACGCCGGGTGAACACCCAGACAAGGTCAGCCAGGATGCAGCGTGCTATGCAGTCGGGCGGGATGCGCATCCTCTTCTTTTCTTTTCTCGCCTGCCTCCCGAGAACAACCGAGCGGAGGAACGAGTCTTTGTTCGAAAGAATGACGCTCGGAAGAGGCAGGACTGTACACTGGCGAGAATTCGGTAATTATCATAAACGTTATTGAGACGCATACAAAAGGTTGATCGTGCATATCGCGCTCGCGTCGTTTTCCACTGGTGAATCGAAGACAAAGAATCGATGAGAGATATTCCGAGAATATCCCACGAATATCTTCGGCGGTAAAAGGATGTCCCGCGACGGCGATTCGCGACGCGGAAAATGTCGGGCATGCGTCGCGCCATTACGAACGCGGTTTTAGTCGGGGCTGGTCGTAAAGCTAACGCACGGATTTGTCCCGCGGTTCTTTAATCCCGCGGACTTACGTAATGCGATCCAATTTAGCCCGTTCCTTCTCTGCTGATACATGCTGGAGCGAACGTGCGCGCACCGTTTTCACCAATTACGAGGCAATCGTCCGAGAAATCTGCTGGCTCCGCAAAATGAAACACCGTACGACGTATTAGTGACACGTTCTAATAATATATTACCGAGTTCACGCTGTCCTAGAAAGATGCATATTGTATTCAAATAAATGTTACTTGTCTTAAGTACTTTATAAATATAGATATCCGCAAATCTATCATATATTCATCATAAGCGTCAAATTTATTCAAAATATATTTGGATTTTAGATAGTAAGCTAAGTACTTCTCAATCAAGAATATTGAATATTGAAAGAATATTGAAATAAAAATTATTTAATTAATTATATTATAATTATAATAATTAACTAAACTTAAATTAAATTAACTTTAATAAATAATAACTTAAATTAACTTTAATAAATAATTAAATTAAATTTAATAAACTTAAATTAATTCACTAAATATAATTATATTTAGTGAATTATTATAATTATAATATAATTAATTAAATAATTTTTGTCTCAATATTCTTTCAATATTCAATATTCTTGATTGAGAAATACTTAGCTTACTATCTAAAATCCAAAATATATTTTTCATTCAGTGTGTAAAACGAAAGTATGCTTTACTATTATAAAGAGAATAAAAAGGAAGAAATTCTTTTTTGGAGTACATGGAGATAATAAGCTTTTCTAAAATTGATAATGGATATATTTTAAGACTATTATCAAGAAAATATTCTTGGTTTAGAGATAAGCGTAAAGATTACGTAAAAGAAGGAAAATAAATAGAGTAAATGCTTCTTTAGTAGCAGAGTATTTTTCTGTGTATATCATCTCGATATTTTTTCGTTGCAGGTCAGCGTATCGATCGTGCATCATCGTCACTGCATCGCAGATGGATCGTCCACATAATTCAGAATGACCTATATTTCGAGTGAGTAATGTTTTCCTCTCACCGTTTGCACACTCGCGTGATAGGAAATCGAGGCCTATGGGTCTCCGCACAAGAACAAGATTCGTAAGGACTTTCATAACTGATTTCTCTGTGCACTGATATCAATTTATTCTTAAGTTAACGTGTTACGAACGTGTTCTTATGCGCAGACCCTAAGTGATTCAAGAATTTTTTGGGTCACCGATACAGCGACATCCTGCATTCGCTCGCGCGCGTGTCGCTCAAGTCTCCGCGTTGGTTTCGCTCTACCCGCCTGGTTTACGTTTCCTTTCAACGTAAATCTACTTTTAGACCGGATCTTGCATCGAAGGAGCCCTTTTATGGTGTGCGATACGCTACGAATATATATATATATATATATATATATATATATATATATATATATATATATATATATATATATATAT
>NW_022639456.1:3842615-3861464 GCF_010583005.1 Odontomachus brunneus
ATATATATATATATATATATATATATATATATATATATATATATGGCTAAAGCCAAGCATACTTTTGCCGACTTTGCAATAATATTTCGAAATACAGATCTCAGAACTTCACACGCTGCAGATAGGCTTCTGTTGATAGAAACGCTCAGTTCACATTTAACCTTACATTTCAATTAAACATATTTTTAGGTAAGTCGAATGTTGGACGTTGGGGCGAATATTTTACTAAATATTGAGGAAATAATATTCGCTCCGACATGAACGTTCATCTTGCCAAAAAAATATGTTTTATTTAAATTGTATGAGAACTTATGTATGTAAAATTGTGTTTTACATTTTAAAGTGTTTTCAAACGCGAAAAAAGGAGAAAATCATTTCCGACTGATGGCATTCGCGATCTTCTCCGCGTCTATTCTTGATTTGCAAGTAAAAGCGGAGTCTTCAATATTTCATTAAGCTCCTCGTATTTCCGCGTGTTGTCCACGTCAACGTCGATGTTTCCGTCCCTCGTAATGCATTTAACGTTCAGAATTAATCGAACGCGCATTGTCTGCGGGCACAATAGTGACATAATCCATGATCGTGCAATAATAGAACTTTGTGCAGGCCGTGCGAGGCCGCGTAAATAAACAAATCCGCCGCGATTAATTGCCATCTGGATTGTCCAGATGTTATCGACGCGAAGCTGGCCAAATATTCGCGCGGGTTACCGACGGATTACTTACTTACGCAAGATTTTCGACGTTACTTCAAGTTTAGTCAACCTTGATGTTACATACGCTCGTTCGCTCGCTTGCTCGCGCGCGCGCGCGCGCGCATTGCGTAGATGTTAAACAGCGGATTACGTAACGATTAAGTCTAGCGTTAGTCAGCGGCCACGTAAGTCCCTAATCGCCCTGGCTTGCAAATTACAAAATCGACTGCGCCAAATCGAGGCGTAACTTCAATCATCACGCCAGTCGCTCTGCTTTTCTCCCTGTCCTCGTGTTTCGAAACGCGCGATCGATCGTGATTTCGTACAGGAGTTGTCGTTACCTGGCGAGTCGAACCGAGACAATAGCCCGAGTATGCGCGAACGTGTTAAAGAGGATATAAAGTTCGGGATGTTAAACGTTGCGTCACGCGCACAGAGGGGGCATAGCTCAACAATCAAATATTTTTGTGCGCCTCTCGTCTCGCCTGAGGTAGATCGTGAAAATGTTACAAGACGTGTGGAAATTACAAAGCATGATAAATAAGATAAGGAGTGCGCGGTAAGCGCGATAAGCCGTAGGAGGATGAGTATAAATATTAATACAAACGATCATTTCATCGTAACCTTCGCGGCGGATACATACGTTAACTTGAGCCGGGGTGATTCGGCAGCGCGAAGCCTATAAAATTCGCAGAAAAACACGTGTCCGTTCGGACTTACACGTAATCGCTTAGGCGCTTATGTAACGAGCGTGGCTAAGCTCGCGTATGCGAAGTATCTAACTCCGTAGTTTGCGGCGTATTTTGCGGCCCACCTCGGCGAGAAATCAAGATGACACAATAGACGCCTTTCGCAAAAAGAATTTCACGGGGCGCGCTGATCGCTCGCGCTGTGATACGAATGCAAATGCGAGGCACTTTTCAGGTGATCCGTCCGACTTGCGTGACAAAGTCACTGTCGTACGCCCAGTGAAATACTCGGCGTGTGCCTATCGACGTGTTAGCCGTTAGACATATCCGGTTTAAGACACGTTACAGACATGAACATGTTCTCTTGAAGTGAGTCAGTAAAAATGTTTCTGATGGAATCAGTGAAAGGAGTATTTCGTCGACAATGAGAGAATTTTCACTGATTTTCAGTAGATACACTCCCACTTCATTGTTGTCTTATGTCCCTGTCTTATATCTATCTGTCTATCTCATTGATTTTGATCAAGTAAGATTCCACTGCAAGACCTGTAGTACACGAATTCGTTACACGCTAAATCTAACTTTCGGCCTGTGTGACGATTAAATTAATGGCTGCCATGCGATTGGCGCGCAACGACATTGTCTGTGTTTGCAAAGTGCATAAATAACAGGAACAGTCGCTGCTATTAATTGAGTCTCTCAGCGAGACTTCACTGATTGCAGTGCTGTACGTACAACTGAACCATCAGTTGTAAGCATAGCACATTTCAGTGAAGAATACACTGATTGTACTTTGGAGAATACGAACGCGCTTCAAACGTACGACACGTCAACACCTAAGTGAAAAACTGGTCAGTTTACAGGATTTTCAGGGGAAAACGGGCACAGGGAGGCAAGGTTTACGCGTCAACTTTTCATCGCGTTAATCGACAAAACATGTTTGCGAGATTAGAACAGGCATTCAACGGGCATCCGCCGGCATATCAATCGGCGTTTGCGTTTAACGCGCGAAAGTGCCATTTTCCCCCGTTCCACGAGCCATTCGGCCATGCAGCTTGCGGCCCGTTAATGTCTCGTCGAGCATACTTAGCGTAACCATCCGGGCGCTGAGAGATGTCGTTAGCTCGTAAGCGGCAGCTTGCAATACTCGTCGAAGTAATCGCGCTTTTACGATAAATCAGTCGGCCATACGGCGTACGTACTAACGCAACAGCGGATGGCAGAGAAGAGAGTGAGAGAGAAAGAGAGGGAGAGAGAGAGAGAGAGAGAGAGAGAGAAAGAGAGAAAGAGGGAGAGGGAGAGATCGATGTGAATTGATTTTCAACGGGGCCGATATCGTCGACTCGAACCACTTCGCTCATGTAGAACTGCCAAGGTGGATAAAGCGCGCTTTGTAAATCACCAGCGAGTGCCTGCGCGCGTATTCACTCGGCCGAGTGGACCGTGTGTAGGAGAAAATGGATCTACAGGAGAAAATTGCGACAGAATTCTCGCTAGGACTGAATATGCATCGCCAGATGAGCGAAGTGTAATGACAGCGAATGCCCCTGCACACAATGCACGAAACCACGCGCGCTGAAAGGTACGTAGGCTTGCAATTAGCGGAATTGCAAGCGGTGGCCTGTGATCGACCGTAATTAGCCGCGACGTTAGATTGCCATTTCGCTAATAGATCGGTACGGCTGGGATCAATCAGAAATCGAATGAAAACTGATCGCACTTTTCGCGAGGATTTCTTATCTCTAATTTCTTATCTCTAATTTCTTATTCCTAGTCCTTGCATGAACATCGTGGATTGCCACACACACGCGTACACACATGCGTGCATGACATACGAAATAATCCAGGGCGTTATTGCGTTAATAGACGCACAAACGTTACGTTACGCCGTTGAAACTTTGCTCGTGAATTGCAGCGCGCGATTTCGTTATTAGAGCTCAAGATCGTATTTCCAGTCCGTTGCGTGAATTCAGGTCTTATGAAGGTAAATCGTCGCGCCTCACATCTTGGATCCTGGATTGTGGAAAAGGGAGAAGACGAGAAAAGAAAAGAAACCCCCCGTTGTTCACGGAAAGAAATGTCAGCGTGTTGTCGTGCCGCCTGGACGCCCCGTTCTAAGTCACGCTCGCCTAAGGAGGCGTAATCGCGCCATTTTCGTAATTGCATTATTACAGAGATAGGCATAAGCATCTACCCGCGTTGTGCAAGCGGCCGCGACTTTATTCGTTACGTGTCACCTCGCGACGACAAGTAAATAATCGGCCGCTTCGCGACGCATCAAACAGAAAAAACAATTTAGCAATCAGGCATTAGATGACATCGTAACAGCATAATGGCGCTTCTCCCAAATGCACGTGGTGAGACCTTATTATTCGTAAAACGACTTACATAACGCGCGTAATCATAAAAATTAAAATCTTGTCGGAGCGCAAAATTAAGGCTTGTTGATCGCGCGCGCGCGTACTCGAATCAACAAAATTTTCGCGATAAGATAAATTGTAATTTAAATTAATTGAATTTCGTGGTTCTTATTATCTCTTTGCAGTCTGGAAATTCTCATTAAACGTCTTTCTCCAAGCGTCATCAATCGTGATTAGAAACTTCTTCTCTCGAAGAGAAAAGGAATAAATTTTTACGCAAATTAAACGTCTTGGAAATTTTGCGTCATCGCGCTTCGTGAAAATGAGATTTGAGATTTTTGTTGAATAACAATCGACATTAAATTATGTAAATCAACCATTGAAGGACACGTCGTGTCGCATGGCTTTCTTCGTGGCGACTCGCGCGAGAAGACAAGCAAATAATTCCCGGCGCTGCTTTCGTGCAACGAGGAAGAAACAGAATTATCGTAAACCAATATAGATATCAGCTTACATAATTGCCGTAATCGGCGAAACACGCGAACGAGGCGAATTATGTCTTCGCAACATTGCAAGCGATCGCATTTGCAATCGGCGCCCGTCTTAGAATATCGCGCCCGTTAGATAATAGAAATGTTACTCACCACTACAATTGCTACTTGAAACGCGCGCGACAAGGCTTTTGTCTTTCTTATGGCCCTGTCGGCCGTAAGATCGAAGTTCCAATTGCGCGAGAGCGCGCAAGCGGCTGAGAAAGTGCAAACGAGGAATTCGCCGGGAGACCGACCGTACCTCGTGTACGTACGATCGAAGTATTATGCCGCTTGTGACGAGGCGCGAAAAGCGTGAAAGGTATGCGCGAGCAGTCTCCCTTTGTTTAAGCGACACGGCCTAAATGTACGCGCGAAAGCGCTAAACACTCATTATTCTTAGAACTGTGAAACGCCGGCAAGTCATCTTGGCAAGCCCGGTGGTCGAGAAGCTCCGTTGTTCTTGCACGGGCCAGTGACATAACGCATCGTCTACGAGCGCACACGCGCGCAAAGCACATGGAGTCGCCGCTAATTATCGCGCGACAGCATGAGAGATAGATAGAGAGATAGATAGATAGATAGACAGAGAAAGAGAGAGAGAGATTGTAACGTGGATAGTCCACGATACTAATATCGGTGACTCAATTCCGCATTCCCACAACGAGAAGTATCTTACACATAGTACAACACTGGCTACATCGTTAGGCTCGCAACGAAAGGACGGAGAGGGAAATGGTCGGTGGAAGAGAGAAGGCGAGATTAATTTAGCGCAATTTCCGATTACATCAACCGTGCTCCGATTTGAGTTTGGAGGCGTGCGACAGCTTCTGCGCCGTGTATCGCGTCCCTGCCTTCGCGTGCGTGCGTGAGCGCGTGCAACGCACGCCTACGCACGGTACGACGTTATGTAAGGCGCGAATCGGTCCGAGACGTGCAAGTGCACGTGGTCGAGCGCGGTACGCACGTGTTTAACCCGTTACCGGGAACACGAGATGGCACGAATCGCGCCCTCTTCGCGCGTCACTCCCATTCAATTTTCGCACTTCTGTCCGGTCGCGCGATGTAAAATTATGTAAAATCGGTGTCGTTACTCTTTGGAATATACGTGATTACGCCAAGCCTGACATTACGTCGTCTGCAACAACAATATCTTTTTATTTATGCCGACTGTTAATAAACTATGTGCGGAGTCATGGACATAATATACATGGATTACGAATGCCCTATGTTCTGTCGTCTAATAGAGTGAAACCTAGAAAGAGAGCTAGAATGGCTATAGTTAGAGGGGTTATGGTTTTCTTCCTATTTTGTCACTTTTTTGTTGCGCGTGCATCTATTTCTCGTTTCCATAATATTATAAAGCGCAACAGCACCCCGACTAAACTGGCAAGTAAAAGTCTTACTTAAATTTTATTGCACAGTTTGTGCAGAAGAAGACAGAGAACATAGAGGGGCTGTACATATTGGCTTCACTTTTCTGGCCGTATGCGGGGTCCACACTGAGAGAAAAATGTATGATATTTGGAACTATAATGACACAGTAAAAATATTATAGTTAGGAATATAATTTTTATAGTAAATGTTACCATAATATTTGTAATATTTACAATATAAGTATAGTATAACTGACCTGTGTAAAATTTTTACCAAGAATTATAATTATTTGAAATAAAAAATATGGTAAGGTGGCAAATATTGAATGGTAAGAGAAATTAACTATTTTATATAGTCAATATGATTGGAATATTTGGCAAATATAGGTACATGTAACTATATTCCCAAAAGATGCTTTACCATATATATAGAGTAATAAGATGGTGACTATAAATCTGTGTTCATTCTACTATATCTTCATGTTTAGATGAACTATAAATATATGTTTGAGGCCAAAACGAACTATAAAATATAGTGAGATTATAGTTATTCCAACTATTTTTTTCTCTCAGTGCATGTATACTACGTCCATGTGCGGAGTGAGATGAGTTGCGAAAGGAACTGTCTTTTTGTCAACGCAGCGTCTTTCTGTAACGCGTAATGTAAAAACATTCCTTATTTTATCAGTACGCAAGATTACGGCCGATCGTTTCTCCTTGCGAAGGTGCAAAGTGGTACGGTGGTATCGCTTCACGGAAAACCAACTCGCTCCCCTTATCGAAATCGCCTGCAACCGCGATAAAGATACATAATGTTCAAAATATATCATTGTTTACACAGCAAAATTTGGTATATTGAAATTATCTTGCATTATCTTGGCAAGAGCGTGAGGCTATCGCGAATGAAAAAATAATGTTGACTGCTTTCGACGCGCCGACGAGTCACAATACGGCGACGAGGTTGAATTCCGAGGAAAAATAACGTCTGGCCGATGTTTCTTTGTGTATGCGTATGCAGAGAAGCGCATTATGCAGGGCGTATCGACGCTTAAATCGTTCTTGTCCGGCGAATGAAAGCACGAAACGCTCGATCGTAATCGTACCGGTATCGCGCGCGACACCGCGAAGAGCGGTAATCTCTTAACGTCGATATCGTGTAAATCTCTTGAGCGTTTCGAGTGTCCCACACTCGAAAAAGCGTCGGTGAATTGTTGAATGACATTTCTGCACGCCACGCCAGCCAGATTGCTCCCCGAGCAATCGTATATCGACGCTAATATCTCCCGTTGACATCTCAACACGTCGAGAGTCGTCCGTATGTACGGACACACGCGCGCGCGACGAGAGTACAATGAGGTACGACGAATTAGCTTGAAGTTTTGACGAGCGCTCAAGTGTGTCAGAATGACATCAAAGTGTCAGCTCGGAGATACTCGAATTTTCATCCGGCGCCTGCGGCCGCGCTCGGGAAATGTAGCAACACCTGGCTCGGCGACCGAGTACTTATAACGTGTATCGTCTGACCGCGCGACTTACGTTTATACTTAGACTAAATCGTCGCTTCGTAAACAAGCTTACGTTATTAATAATTAAGAGGGAGATTACTAAATCCGCGCCTCGCGCTTTTACGCGTTTGATGTCGATGCGCATTTTCGCGCCGCTACACAGGGCGACATGTGGCCGAGAAATAGCTTCGGGAAGCCGGTGAATTATGCCCCGCGAAATATACATGAAAGGGCGATGATACGTTAGCTCAGCCGTTGGCATAAATTTTGAGCTTTCGCATGGCTGAAGCTCCGTGTCATTTTACGCCCCTGAATCAGGCGCTTCGACACGTAACTATCGTTACGTCACAACAGCTGCAAATTTTATTTCACAGGAAGCTCGCAATATTCACAATTAAATAACGAGGAATATTCACGACTGCTTCGGTTATTAGGTAAGCAGTCGCCGTCTTTACCTCGAACAACGATCGTACGCATAGAAAAATATATACTGAATGTTTCAAGTGATTTATATATACCAACAAATTTATCGCAAGAGCATCATAAGCGTCAAATTTATTTTAAACATATTCAAAATATTAAGTAAGTTCAGCAATCAAGAATATGAAATTGGAACAAAAATTTAGTTTGCTTACTACATAGAGAATAAATAAATTCTTCCTTTAAGTACATGATACTAAATTTTTCTAAAATTTATGATGTGAGTACACCTTAAAGCTATACTGACAGACAAAATATCTAAGAAATAAAAAAAATATTTATTCAATGGTATTGATAACATATTAATTTGTACTTATGTGCCTAATTTTTACACTGAGAAGAAAAACTTCTTTCTCAAAAATGAGAAAATATATTTGTACCTAAAATCCAGTTGCTCTTTATGAAATTATCGTTCATTCTATTTAAACAAAACAATTCAGCTGAATTTAATTAAAATAAAAGTACAAAAAAATATGTAACTACACCGCGAATAAACATTTCTTTATTTTTCAGACACTTCTTTTAGTATTATCAAGAAAATATTCTTTGTTGAAGATAATCATTATTTGGAAGAAGAAAAATACATGTAATCGCTCTTCTTAGCAAATAGCAGAATGATATTCTCTGTGCGTATCGTCATCACAAATTTATTCTTTCAATAAGGAGCGATTGTTTTTCTTAATGCAACTAACAACGCTTCGACTGTGCTGTTGCACAGAATGCGAAGGACTTGTCGCAGAAGAGGAGGATCATTTCGCAGCGAGGCACGTAGGCACATCAGCCACGTCGCGTCGAATCGAGTCGCGCTGCGCTAGTGAATATAGACGTCCGCGCAGCAGTATGTCACCGGCGCTATATTGTGCCGTGCTAATCCGCTCTGCTTCACTCTGCTCGACGCGGCACGGTTGCGGGTCCGCATCCACTCTAGGGCGCGGTCCAGTAACCG
The DNA here is from genome assembly GCF_010583005.1 of Odontomachus brunneus. Classification (NCBI taxonomy): domain Eukaryota; kingdom Metazoa; phylum Arthropoda; class Insecta; order Hymenoptera; family Formicidae; genus Odontomachus; species Odontomachus brunneus. Next base: position 3,851,196 of record NW_022639456.1, read on the forward strand.
CTACAAATGCTGCGCAGCATTTCTCTTTCTTGTTCTATTTCTAGCATTCGAATGAAGCAAGAGAAAGAAATAAAAACGTTACGAAGCATTTGTAGCGCTTATTGGACCGCCATATATCGCACTAGTGAGTACGGATGTCCGCGCGGCGGGTATGTCGTCGGCGCTATATCGCGCCGCGCTACTCCGCTCCGCTTCGCTCTGCTCGACACGGCGCGGCTGCGGTGTCCGTATCCACTCTAGTTCGCCGTATATTGCGCTAGTCAGTACGGACGTCCGCGCGGCAGTATGTCGCCGGCGCTATATTGTCGTGCTACTCCGCTCCGCTTCGCTCTGCTCGACGCGGCGCGGCTGCGACGTCTGTATCCACTCTAGGGCGCGGTCAGTAACCGCTACAAATGCTGCTTAACATTTCTCTTTCTTGTTCTATTTCTAGCATTTGAATGAAGCAAGAGAAAGAAATAAAAACGTTACGAAGCATTTGTAGCGCTTACTGGACCGCCGTATATCGCGCTAGTGAGTACGGATGTCCGCGTGGCGGGTATGTCGCCGGCGCTATATCGCGCCGCGCTACTCCGCTCCGCTTCGCTCTGCTCGACGCGGCGCGGCTGCGGTATCCGTATCCACTCTAGGGTGCGGTCCAGTAACCGCTACAAATGCTGCGCAGCATTTCTCTTTCTTGTTCTATTTCTCGGATTCGAATGAAAAAAGAGAAAGAAGTAAAAACGTTACGAAGCATTTGTAGCGCTTACTGGACCGCCGTATATCGCGCTAGTGAGTACGGATGTCCGCGTGGCGGGTATGTCGCCGGCGCTATATCGCGCCGCGCTACTCTGTTCCGCTTCGCTCCGCTTCGCTCTGCTCGACGCGGCGCGACTGCGGTGTCCGTATCCACTCTAGTTCGCCATATATCGCGCTAGTAAGTACGGACGTCCGCGCGGCGGGTATGTCACCGGCGCTATATCGCGCCGCGCTACTCCGCTCCGTCCCGCTCGCGGCGGCGGTTCGCGGCGGCGTCCGTATCTACTGAAGCCCGTCGCGTCGCGCTAGTAGGTACGGACGTCCGCAAGCTGGCATATCTCTCTCGCCGGCGCTATATCACTGCACGCTACTCCGCTCCGCTCCTCTTCGCACGAGTCCAACGCGCGTTCGCACGCGGCGCGCGCGATTCACGCTCATTCATTACATAAAGGAGCTCACTGTTTACCGAGAGACCGCTTTATTTTTAGTCGTGCCGCGATGCTTTATGCGACGTCGGCCGATTTGCGAGACCGCGCCGCAAGAGAGCGAGCGAGAAAACGTACGTACATACGAGCGAGCGAGCGGCTCTCTCGCGTGGTTAAACCGCGTTTACGCAACCGCGTTTCGCAGCAGTGCCGACTCGCGCCGCGCCGTTTCGCGCGCCTGCGAATCCGCACGTGCAAAACCGCGCGTGTATACGCGCGTGCCGCGTCTCGATGCAACGCTACGCAACGCAACGTAACGCAGCGCATCGCGATCGCGTCCCCTCTCCCGGACAACTCCGCTCTTCTGATAACGACAGCCGGGAACTCAACGTTTAGCATAGAACGTTTATGTAACAATTATGTTACGCGCAACACTTAATTTTAGATGGATTATAATCGAGATTTTCCTTTGGCGAAAGGATCGCGTTAATGGGAATATTAAATACGTCTCAGCCTAGAACGAGGATTGCAGCGCTAAATTATACATGAGGGAGTTAAAACTCTAAATGTCGAAATTGTCGATTAAATTTTATCGTCGTGGTAAAGTAACGGTAATGACAGTCTGTGGCGTATCGGGACGCACGTTGCGTATCCTTTTAAGATGACGACGCTCGATCTCCTTTTTGTAAATTAATCGACGGAGGAAACCTTACGTAACGCCACCGAAATGCGGTCTACCCCGCGGACGGTTCTAGTCGCATTTTTGCGCGAATTTGCGCAATCTCTCTACTTAAAAGTATCCGTGGGACGCGTCGGCTGCACCGCGTGCATCCGATCGCCCGTGGAATCCAAGTCCATGGATTTGTTCACGCTTCTCGATCGTGTATATCGAACTCGTCGAGCATTGCTCAACGCTCTAGTAAACGCGCATGGCCACGTAAGGCGCCTATAATTACGAAACGTGGCGTTTAATAACGACCGCGAGGTGAGTCGGATTCGAGTTATGTCAGACGAGTTATGTTATGACGACGAGTTTTTCGAAGCGACCGTCGTTTGCTTCTGCACAGGAAGAGAATTTTATAGTGAAAATTACTAGAAAATTTTGCAACCGAGGAACAGATCGACATTCTGCAGTAATATATTGTCTTTCCAGTTTGTATGTGCTACTTTAGGAAATGAAATGTGCTACTAAGATATGTTTTTAGCGAAGTCTGCTGTGCTTCGAGCAAAATTTAGCATGTTCCTTGACAAAACAGATTTTACTGACAGTCTATTTCTCACTGAAGGAAAGATGTTTGGTATTTGTAATTATAGAATGACACATATGATAGAAAAAATAATTATGATAGAGAAAACATTCTTTTATATTGCATTGTATTATAATGTTAATGGCAATAATCTTATATGCACGTTACTACTACCATTTTTGTCTTAGAGCAACCACAAAATATGGTAGGAACCGAAAGTTATTATGAATTTAGTTAGATCAACCATTTTTTCTCTCAGTGCTGGTCAGTGTTGAAAACATGAAAGGGAAAAGAATTTATATGAAAAGAAAAAAACTGCAATATTCTCTCCGTGTGAAAGAAGAAAAATAGGGAAAATGAACTATTTCGAATACTGTCTGTTCCCCGGCGTGGACTCAATTAAAAAATAAATACGGATGCGCAATCGTATGAGCCGGTTATTTTTGCCCGTTAACACGGCTGATTACACCGCGATTTCATCCGACATTGAGACACTGACGTAACTATGTCTTTCGCGGGAAGTCGTGGTCTACGAATTCGACGGCCACGACGATATGATGACGAGGACGCCGATGGCGATGCCTTTAGCCGCATTAAGCATAATAAAATCCGCTGCGTCTTCCGTTCGCTGCCAAAAGGAGCAGGCACGACGAAGCACGGCCGCGACGCGCCTCACCAACCGCGTGTGTAAACCATTTACGTAACGGCGAGAGATACGCCGTATTTCGATGATTAACAATTTGTTTTGCGATCGGCAAAGGTGACTCTTTGTACGGCACAAATACCTTACGTAAGTCACCAGATAAACGCGCGTATGCAGCTGGAGATTAAGCGCGCGCGCGGCTTTTCGGATTTCGAAGACGATTAATTTTCGACTGCATATCCCGCAACGAACGTTGTTCCCTTTTTTTTCGCCTTTATTTTGTTGAACGTCATATTGTCGGCAGGCTTTCCTGTTCCATAGTATATTGTCTCGGACTCGAAGTGTCGACATCTCCAATTAAGTTCATTAAAACGAGGATAAATCTTTTTTCGCATGTTGTGCTGACGCGATGAATATTTGATGATCACTAATTTAGCGTACTTTTTTCCGTTTTATAATCTACGAATGCTTTTTCATTCATCGTGTGTCAGTCCGCCGAATACTTGCTTTGCCATTTAAGCAAGCGCGTCTTCACATCGCGTTTGCTATGCATACTGCGCCACAAACGCGTAATTTAAATAGCTCAAGCGATCACGTAAGAATACGCGCTATCAATACCCGCATTTGTCATTCGCGCACTGCACGGCCATCGACGGTCGTCCATCACACATCCTGGCGCGATCGCGATAATTTCTTTTAAATTCGCCTAAAACCGCCGTAAACCACCCCCTTCCCTCGTCTTGAACACTGAATATTAATGAAGCTTCCTCTACAATTGCGCTCGGTAGAAACTGATTTTGAACTCGCCAAGCAATGCGTTATCGAATCTTGATAAGGCGAGAGGGAGAAGGGTTCTTAGATATACGCGACGAGGGGTTAATCACCCCGTCGGCCGCCATATATTGATCTCCCATCCTTCGCCGCCCTTCACCACCCTGCGCCCTTCGCACGCAGTACAGCCCTCTCTCCCTTCATTCGAAGAGGTGCTCTCCTGTGGCGTCTGCGTACACCCTGCACGCACACGCGTGTCTGCACGCATCTAGTGAGCGCGGGCTACGTGATCGTGCCGCTGCTCATGCTCAGTGAGAAGCCTAGAGTCCATAGGGCCGAAGTTCAGCGACGAAAAGCTGTCCGCACAATCGAAACTCGCGTCACACTCGGTCGTGCTTTGTGCACCGTCGGTGCAATCTCGCTCGGAAGCCCCCTGTGTCGTGCAGTTTGCGCACACTCGACGTGCCGGCGAGACCAGGCAAGATCCGTCGCCGCGGAAGTCCCCGGTCGATCGAGCCAAGGTTACGACAACAAGTGTCCGGGACTATGTCCCGACTAAGACCGGCTGTGTCGGGGACTCGATAGCGACGGGGGTCGCTTACAATCGGACTGTCACGATAGCGTTAATGACAGAACCATGCTTCCATCGACTGCTGCGACAATGACGACGGAAGAGTAAGGCATATATTGTTCAGAGAGCGCGGCGGTCGTCATTTATTCTAGACTTGAATGATTTGACTCGACGGAACGTAGGTAGAGGGAAAAATGGGTTAAACGTAATGGAAGCTTCATCACGACCTTCATTCTTCCTCCCGTCTGGTCGGCAGGACACCGTTGGTCTCTTATCAACCGTGACAACGAGCCAACGAGATAATACCAGGAAGAATGCCCGCGGAAAGATTAGAGGGAACGAGGAGAGTCAGCGAAAGCTTCAGGAATCTTCCGGACGCAGAAGTGCACAGATCGCCATCGTTCTACAATGACAGCCGGCGACCGAGTAGCACTCGGAGCGGACAAAGAAGAAACAATCCTCGCGACGGCGCGACGACGCCTCGGGTGGGAGCAACGGGAGTGCGGCCGCCAACACCTACGCACCGCGACAGACACGCTGCCACGGCGCGAGTAAGCAGCAACACTCTCGGAGCTACGTGCAGCGTGCTCTGTAATTCCCTCCGGCTCCCCACCCCCGCGTAGTACACCGAAGCCGCGTGGCGCTGGCTTCGTGTGTCTTGGAGGTGGCTGCACCACGAGCACTCCTCCACCGCAGCCACGACTGCCGCCGCCACGACCGCCGCCGCCGCCGCCGCCGCCGCCGCCATCACCACCACCGCCGCTGCCACCTCCGCCGCTGCTGCCGCCGTCGCCGCCGCCGCCACCACCACCACCACCACCACCACCATCCCCTGCTGACCGACTCTGACAGTGGCTCGGCTGACCTGTGACAGCCGAGGCGTCAGTCCTCGGTGCGCCAGTGTGCCGTGTGGAGCGGTCTCGCGCGCGCGCGTCACGCTCACCTCCGTCGCGGAGCAGCACGACGTGGATCGCGTGGACGGTCAGCTGTCAAACTCTGCGTCAATTGCTGCAACCCCCGCGCGCTGGTGAGTCATCGGCGAGATTCCCGAGAGAGAGGATCGACGGGTCGCGATCGGAATCGTGTAGCTATCGGCGAAGGTGCTCGTTCCGCGTAGTGACGTCCGACGTGATTGCCACAGTCGGATTTTCCGTAAGATGCACGTCGCCTCTGACGCTCAGCAGTCGGCGTCGAGCGGCTTCAACCGTGCGGATCGGTCGACGTACGAAGCGCGCGAGTGAGTGGCTGGCTCGAGAAGGATAGAGGATCCTTTTCCCTCCTCTCCGAAGGGTGACACGCGAGCGGCAGACGCAGCTCGACGCGACGCGACACGACGCGACGCGATGACGGAACTCGCCAAGGAGGCGTTCACCTCGCGCGACTACCACCTGGCGGCCGAGATGTACGAGCGGAGCAGCTTGAAACAACAGAGTACGAACTACGAGGTGCTGCTTGGCTACGGCGACTCTCTGGCCGAGTGCGGCCGCGTCAGGGACTCCATCGGGATCTACTCGAGGTGTTTGGCCGCGACTTCGGTGCCGGCCGAGAGACTCAAGCACTTGGCGACCGCGCTCCTGGACGACATGGCCGGGCCGACCTCCAGACGAAGGATCGAGGCGTCCTTCGCGTGTCCGCTGTGTGAAGGCACTCTCTGTCAACCGGTGACCGCCGCCTGCGGTCATACATATTGCAGGAACTGCGCGGACCCGGCGAAAAATTGTCGCGTGTGCGGCCTGAAAATCGTCACGGTGGGTGAGACGAACGTGCTTGTACAGAGACTCGTGGAGAGATGGTGGCCGCGAGAAGTGGAGGCCAGTCGGGCCAGGCACGAGGGTGATATTCTCGTGAGGAAGGGTCACCTGGGTCAAGCGCTCGAGAGGTACAACTTGGCGGTTCATCTCGGTGAGTAGACCACGGATTTTATTCCCGCGGATAACTCTTGCGTCGTGATGAGTCGCTATTCGACTCGCCCTGATTTCACGTGTCTACTCACGTTTTATCGGCAACGTGATCAAGGTTTCTCGCTATTGCGCCTAATGATTGTCGATAATTTTCAACGGGTCAATTCGCCTCGCCTTCTGAATTCTTCCGCGTGTATGTTTGTTCCTTTGTTTATAAAGAAATGCGCTGTTTTGTAAAATCTGGCGCATTTAATCGAACGGACGCGATCGTCCGTAAACGTGACCTTAGTCACGCAGCAAATGACGTATCAGGTGAAGCAGATTGTGCGTAAACAAAGGAAATTTTGCGGTCGGTCGTAAAAAAGTGCGAAATCTCAAAGACGGTGTGATCTCGCGATCCTCGAAAAGTCAAACGGGCGGCACCGTTTTAGATTTGGTTTCCTCATACGAGCGAAGGGTAACAACATGGTTACATAAAGATTATTACGAAACACCTAATCTGAATAACGTTTCAGGCGAGTCGGTAGACGACTAAAACTCTACTTGTGTTTTATCACTCGCGTTTCATAATCTGTCACGGCTTAATCGTAATCATCGACGTTCGGCGCCAATTAAATCACGTCTTTTTGAAGGCGCTTGCCCGATTAACACGCGGATTAACGCGCAAGTGAGGATCGATCGCTTAAAGCGCGCGCTTAACGTTCGCGGATCTGGTTCAGATGTGCGCGATCCGGTATGAGATGATGCTGAAACCAGATCTATCGTGATCATGATTCTGGTAATCTTTCGAGCAGCGGTTAATTAACTATTTTTGAGAGTTAAAAAACGGTATTTATGTGGTATTCGGGAAGAAGTTACGTCTGGTGGCTCGGGAGATGTGTCTTTATTACCGTTTGAAAAAACAAATTTGCGAAGTCTGATTTCCAATTATCAACAACAATCTGGAGCTTGACACAAGACAAAACGAAGCGTCTGTACGAATAATGAGATACTGCAAAAAAATATATTGTGGCATTGACATTGCGATGATATGTAACGATTAACGGGTTTTACGTGACGTTAATGATACGCTTTTAATTGTGCGCCAACTGCGCGCGATATAAAAAAATAACATGCTGCACAGGCAAAACATTGAGGAAAACGATACAAAAAATATACACACGCACATACACACACACAGTTTTCAACGAGACAATCGCCCATTCAAACACTCTTGTTTACTACATTTAATCATACACAAAATTATCTGCCAATTAGAGCTATTTTTAGCCGAACAATCTCTCTTTCTCTCTCTTTCTGCAAACAGTGCCAAATTGCAATTATCCCATCAGCTTTGATGCTGCATACATGGGAAACACGCGATAACGACGCCTCTTCCTCAGAGTCAGTTTTTTCTCGAAATTAATCAGTGAGCATTGAAGAGGATCACGGTATCTCGAGAGCACATGTGCTCGTCTTCTCTTTCTCTCCGATACCGAGTCTCGCTCATGCACTCGCTCCTTTCCTCGCTCTCCCTCGCGGTTCATTTTTTATCACTCCAAGCTAAACAGACTGCGATTATTGACCTCTGTGCAGCCAGTCTGCCAGCCAGCCAGTCAGTCAGCCTACACGCATCTGCCCTCTTATTCACCTCGTAAGATTTTAATCACGGATTCCTCAACATCTGCAGTCGATCTCTCTGCGACGAGAATTCCACGAGAGGTCATTATTCCCCGCCAATCATCCGTTTGACATTAAATCGACGACTTTTGCACAGGGCAGGGAGAAGAGATTCGTCGTAATTATTAATTGTTTACGTATTGTCGCGAATTATTCTCACGTAGAGGAGTTGGTTCCGCCAAATTTCCAGTTACTCCCTCGAAAAAAACCGGCTCAGAAATCCGCTCGTTTGTTCTGACCGATTTTTAAGTAGAACAAATTAAAGATTAAAAAGATATCTTCGAGATACACGTATTAGAGCAAGTGAGAAGAGAGCGAGTGGTGGTCGCAGTCAGCAGATAGGTCGATGCACGCCTCGCTACTAGGTACAAACTTGATAATCGTCCGGTGACGCTATTAATATATCTGGCTGATGAAGATGGATGCACTCCACCCACGATCGTGCCGTGATTCTCAGTTGAAACTTGGAACTCCGTCTCGTCTCCGTTGATCTCCGCGTCAGCCTCGACTTTTCGCCTTCCGCTTCTGCATTCGATTGTCGTTGCACCGAGTGACGTATGGAATGCGTGAAAAAGGAGGCGTCGCGTTCGACTGCAACGACCACAATGGTATTGGCTACGACGATGACGACGACGACGACGACGACGACGACGACGACGACGACGCTGTTAAGTTCACGGTCAATCCGAAGTGATTTTCTTACGTAACATCTCTCGGAGAGATCGGTCTGGATCGACGACGTCTGGAAAGACGCCACATTTACCATGAGTTATCGGACGAATGTTCACGCGATTATGTATCGACGTTCCGCCATCGAAAGACTCGACTTGGAAACTTGTGTTCTCGAAATGCTAAATTCTCACGTTCGTTAGCGTCGATTTTTGCCAATTTCACATTTGCATAGCTTGCAAGCAGACGTCCACGCGCGCGTGCGCGCACAACCTTCGCCTAGGTATTGGCGAATGCAGACGCGACTCTCGATTTAACCTTCTTGCCCGCAGAATCACGTTACGCGCGATCGCCCCGAAAGACAGATGCGAAATCGGACGCGTATCTTCAGAGGCGACGAGGAGTCTAGCCGGCCACGTGTCGTGGTACACGCGCGTCCCTTGGATATTTTCCATGCGAAAAGTCTCATCCGCCGTTATGCGCCACGACGACGATAACAAGGACGATCTCGGCAAGGCCGATTAGTCACGAAGCGCTTGGTCGTTATCGCGAGTACGCGTCATTGTTCCAGGTACTCCTTTCGTTTAGCGGCCCGACGGAATCGTCGATCATTTCCACGATAGAGAAAACAGATAAAAATATTTCACGTCGCATACGATGTATCTCGCTCGAGCGCGAAAGAATCGATTGTACATAGCCAAGACGGGCACACGCGATTGTCAGTTTGCACTGAGAGAAAAAGTTTAGCTAATTCAACAAAGTACCCGCAGCTAATAGTTTCTTGATATGGCATAGCAAACAATGTATTGAGGACGAATATTTTGTCACTTTCAATTTGCTGCTCTTAGCAACACTTTTGTAATGGAGACGTAACGAACGTCCTAAATAGACGAAAACATACGTGTTCGGCATCTCAGACAATGTATGTTTATTGAAATGACAAATGTTGAGAAGTGATTTGCAACGGTAACTGTTCGATCAATTTCCCTAATGATCGTCAAACAAAAGACGTGTTCTTGTTCTGATAATTGAGGGATTTTCCTCAATGTAACGCGACGACGATCACGCTCACATGCAGCGAACATCGATGCGAAATTTTCTTCGTAAATATAATTAGCAAGTGACACAGTTGTTTACGCGTAAATATCGCTTGCGCGCGCAGCACTGAATCAGAGTCCTCCGCGAATATATTAAACCGCACAATAAATCGTCGGGTTAAAACGCGGGGGTTACGTAAAGCGACGTTATCGCGCGCGCGCGCGCATGCGCGTGTGTCTACGCGAGCTCGCGCGATGTGTGCATTAATGAGCAGCTTTACGTGGAAATGAAATTTTAAAGATCGTCAGATCGAAAGGAGATCCCGCTAGTGCACGGTACAAGCCATCTGCGTGCATGGTAGCGTTTTTGCCCTCGGCAGCACCTGCATCGTTCACCTGGCCTCCGGGTCGATTACGGCAATTTTAATAAGTTTCTTCGGCGACGCTGCAACGCCACACTTTAGAGCGAAACTCATTTCGCGCGAGTATACTCGAATACCTCTCTGAATACCTCTCGTTTGTCTGCCAATTGTGTCTCTACCGCAAGTAAATTCGCAGACGATCTCTCTCTCTCTCTCTCTCTCTCTCTCTCTCTCTCTCTCTCTCTC
>NW_022639456.1:3861855-3983947 GCF_010583005.1 Odontomachus brunneus
CTCTCTCTCTCTCTCTCTCTCTCTCTCTCTCTCTCTCTCTCTCTCTCTCTCTCTCGAGTAAGATTCTTTATGCTATCGCACAAAAAATTCTGATACTCTAATCTCGCGGAAATAACAAGATATGAAATAAGATAATAATATAATAGTTCTTATATAATAGGTATAATAAATATTTGAGATACTTTTTTTCGTTCATTTTCCTCAGCGAATAGAAATATCAGCTTAACTTCGCATGAGTACACGAAGAAAACTTTATAGTAAAAATTACTATAGAAACAGATCGATATTCTGCGGTAATTCACTATCCTTTCATTTCGTACGTGCTACTTTTGTATTCTAAGAACTGAAATATTCCATTGAAACACTTGGTATGTTTCTAGCGAGATTTGTTGTGTTCTTTTGCAACACAAACTTTACTGACAGTCCACATTCCTGGACTACCAGAAACACTAAGTAGAATTAAAAAGAACTTTTATTAAAAAAAAAAAACTATAATATTTTATTAAAAAAAAAAAAATCTATAATATTCTCTATTCTTGTTTAATGACATCTAATTTCGAGATGAACTTTTATACCGGCAACTTACTTTTTTGTGCGTCATCTTTCTTAGATTAGATATTCTCAGTTCTTTCGAAATTTCCTGTCGCCGTCATCCGACTCGTCTTCCTTTCTTTTATCGCGATTCATGAAATGTCGGTCGAAGAATGCCACCCACAAGCGCGCATCTCGCCAAGACCGAGCATCGTGTCGGCGCGTATTCGCGAATCGCGGAATTTTGCCTCTCTAAAGACTGCTATAATTAAATACGACGCGCCGCTGCGCTTATATAGTACAAATTTAGCGCGCGTCGTGTCGCGTCGTGTCGCGTCGCGCCGGTGCAACGTGCTCGTCGAAATAAAAGCGATGACAGGCTGCGAGAAGAAGCGCGCTTTACACTCCTTAACTTTGCACGCGAGCACCATATATCGGACCCGCTTATGTAATGATCCCCGGCGACGCTGCTTTTCTCATTCGCCTCGTCTCGCTTTTCTCCGCCGCTTATCGCCGCCGATAAGCGTCGCGAAATTGCGCCGGTGGATCCAATGGACACGCTCTCTGTGCTACGTTCGACGTTCTACTGTCAGCAGAAATGCAATATACGTGTATTGAAACGCTACATTATTGAATTTCTTGTCCTCTCGCTGTACATTGTCAACTGACGATTTCTGCTGCTTTGCCAAATTTTAATTGCCATCAGTTTGAATCTCACTCGCTCTCAGGTAGAGAGCTTTTGTCTCTTCTGGTGATTGAGAGCACGCAGTGAATTCTTTCGCTTCAAAACAGTAGCATCATTTCAACGATTGTTTCATACTCACATTTCTATTTGGAGGCGATTGAAGGTTAACGATAAAGTTTCGCATAAGCACGTAGACCGACGTAGAATGCTAAAAATTATCTCACGATAACGATACAGTGTGTCCATTGTTCAAACTATCACCCGTGCTTATTGTTCATCGTATTGCTTGCCGGCGCGATATCAGAAGTCTCTCAATACGAAGCGCTTATGCAAGAGGAACGTGATATTGAGCCACGTTGCAGTGATTGGGTCTAAAGCGAGATACGCCTGAACAGAAGATAGCGCTTTGAACAGAAAGAAACCCTTCCGTTTAGCGCAAGATCCCTCCACAACCGCGTTCTCTCGCAAATTCCCTCTAACGAGAGATCGACTGCGAGTCTTCGCTCGAAGGAGTCCGCTCGTAAACATTTCACGGAAGGCACGAGAAGAGAATCCCTCGGAAGGCGGGAAGTGCCTCTTATACGAAGACACAAATCAAATAAAACTGATCAGGAATCCCACTCGAGTTGGAACGGTGTGCGCTGCTTCCAAGGGAAACATGCGACGGCGTTCTTCGGGAAACACATCGTGCCGTGGACGCGCGCGCTTCTCTACTCGACCCCGGCACGTGCATGGATCGCGGCCAAATCCGAGATGTCACCGTCAATTCGAACCGCGTCCGGTGCGTCTCCCGCAGGAGAAACCGTCGCGCGAGGAGCAGCTACGGCGGGTCCTGTCGTATCAAGGACGCAATTCGCGGTGCTCGGGCGGCTCGCAAAAGGAGCAACGGGAGCGATTTTCGGGTCAGGGCCGCGTGATCCCCAGTCTCTCGCAGGGAAAGAGAGAAAGAGAGAGAGGAAGAGACCACGAGGAGGCTTTTTTCTCTCTGGAAGAATCGCCTGTCTCGCGGCTACGATATATACAAGTCTCGTGCCGCGATTCTTCACGCTGAATTACCGTGGCGCGTTCAAACGGCATGTTTATGTTTGCTCGTGTTTTCAGAGAATTAATACGACGGGATGAACGCGCGTATTCTGAACAAAATAGCTCACTCCATTCTGCTTGAACTTTGTTACAACCGGCTTATTGCCTATGTAAGCAAGCCTATGTAAGGTGCTAAGGGCTGCGTATCGCTGTGTATACATTCAAAGAGACTAATCTTATCACCGAGTAGTATCACGAAAATTTACGCAATATTTTAGCTTGAATGCCTTTGATGCGTAACCACATGGTCGTTCTCGGGGCGGGAAAGAAACGAGGATGAGGTTTTACGTGTCGCACGTCGACAAGTAAGTGGCACGTCGAAAGCCTCCAGGCTCTGTTGAGACAAGCGCGGGGTTAACTCGAGGACGCGAGATTCGTCTGGCTTATGGCTCATGAAAATCCGAAACGCCGATTGTCGCGCGGGATGACGTAATGAGGCCACTTCGAAATTTGCGAGAATTCGCTGTCGCGAACGCGCGCGATTAAGGGAAAGAGTTCGGCCGGCGACGCGACGCTCGCGAGATTCCGTCGACGAAAGTGGGACGCGTCCTCGATCCTTCTCCGATCGCGCGCTCATCCATCAATCGAAACTCGTCCCCGTCGCGCTCGCGGCGATGCCGTTGCGTTTTACAGCTTGCTTCCAGACGAAGTGATCAATTGTTATTACACCTGGCGCGCGTGAGAACTCTCCAGGAGCGCGATATTATTGAGAAATGTCGATTCAATTAACTCGCTGAAACGCTCTCAATATCCGTAATGCATGAGAATCGAGCGTTTTTAATCTGTCGGTCGAACATTCGCGTGGCGTTCCGTTTTTATCGCAATTAGCAGCCTTCGTTGGTGACATAGAAAAAAAAAGATAAAAAATACAGTGAAATCTATAACTGACGGAAGTTTAGCCTTAATCTCCATTAATCTGTGTCTTGAAACGCCACTGGATCGCCGTTCATTGGTTACCGTCGAATCGCTGGAATGTTATCGCGCGACACTATTTATTTATTTTTTCTCCTCGTCGCTCGTTTTTCTAACAGCCTCATCCACGTTCGTAGCGATCTTTCCCACGACATTCGGCTTCTGCGTACACGTCGGCGAGACTGTCACTTGTTGTCCGTGTAATTATCGATCTTTTTTCGTGTGCACACGCGGCGATGTCGCGCGCTCTCCCACGACTTTTGCCCGCGCAAGTTACGCGATCGATATATAATAACGGCGTCACGCCCGAGCGGGCACGCGGCTCTTGCAAATCCGCGAACGCGTTTCGGTTGTGCAATTGCCGCGGCGCGAAATTAATCCGTCGCAGGCGCAGCTGATTTGTGTCAAGGCGACGGCGGAGCAGCCGCGCGCCGCTTTCCTCGCGCTCGAGGGTGGCGCGAACGACGCGAAAGCGCGAGGACGGTGTGCGCGGCCGTGTCGTCATCGCGCGTCACCGGATCCTCGTTATCGTTCCAGGCTCTCGGCTCTGGAAATTCGCGCGTTGGGTCATCGCGAATCCCCCGTGGATTTTCGCAAGCGCTGCGCGCAGCGGCGAGACGCGAGATTGCGAATTCGTCACTCTCTGGTTGCGCACGACGTTTTCTTCACGTCGATGCCTACGCACGAAATAACCGTGCACTCCCCGCGTAGCATCCACCTGGGATCAAATAGATCCTGCATTTCCGGTTCCCATAGCGCGACGAAGAATTCGAGGTTCCGTGGGCGTGAAGCAACCACGCACGGGGTCTCACGAGATTGCTTCTATCAATGCAGGGTGCTTAAATTGATTTAGCTGCTTGAACTCTTACGTATTTTCTAATTGAGTCCGATTACAGCTCGCTTCGAACAGCGTAATAGTGGGTTACACGATATACCGGCTGAAAGCATCTCGGCACTGCGCGCCGCCACGCCGAGCTCGAACTCGAATTGCAACCAAGTTGCAGATATTATGGTCGTCGATATCGATTAAACCTGTCGACGCTTTTCGATTAGATCAGAAATTACCAGCAACGAACGTAATATTGAAAATTGGTAGGGGATTTTTGTGAGATCCAAGAGATCGAGTACACGAAGCTGACTGAAAACGCACGTTGCAGGCAAGAAGAGTCCCTTCGGAGATTCGTGAACAGTACCGTCGTCGTGACTCGCGTAATTTTATCCGTCGACGAACATTTTTGTCGCGCAGCCCATTCGCAGTCGCGTTATGATAACGAGAGTCCCTAATCGATAACGTTGCTTCAGCCTCGCGGTACAAGGTCTCGGTTACTGTGGAGATTCATCGTGCTTGTCAAAGCTTGACGAAATTATGTATACACTCGTTTGCGAAACGGTTTGAATATATTTCTCTGATGAAGTCAGAAACGTGAGAAATAGTCATAGTTGTGAGCTTGCGTAGTAAGGTAAAAGTACCAATTCTCGGACATGCAAGAATTATACCTGAATTTTCAACATGGAATATATTCACGCATATATTTTATGCTGAAAGTTTAAATATTTGTATTTAAAGACCAAAAACAATAGAAATATCCAGGATTAAGTATGCGTCTAACTAGATTCGTACTTTTATTTCAATCAGTTTTGGCAAGAGTCGAAGTGATAGTGCAATGTACAAAATATCGTTTATTATAAATATCTTTTATTATACTTTTTTATCTGATAGATATAATAAATATATTTACGCTTTTCTGGAATCTTCACAATTACAATTGTGACGTCGTACATCTCATATATTGTCATTTGAACTCCTGTCATAACATTGTCGTGAGGAGTGATCGTGTAAACTCGTGAATAGTAGTTTCCACTCGTGATCGTTCGATGCATGAAGAAACTGTTTGGTTGAATTGAAGAAATTTCCGGTGAAATGTGAACGAATCAGCAAATTTGAATGAAACGGTTTGGATCAAACCGTTTTGCAAACAAGTGTATGTCAGTCGAGAACTGTATGCCACGTGTACAAACGATCTCAGTGCTCACTCCGGTCGATCGATTGGCCAAATTGATCGTTCGGTGGTCGCGAGACACGTGCTCACATGAAAAGCAGAAACTCGTGAAACGTAAGCGAGCTTGAAATTACCGCGATGATAAATACCATATGTTCGACGGTATCATCAGTCGATTTCTCGCCGAAGGCGTCGCTCGTTTCGGTCAGTCGGATTGTTCGAAAGAAACGGCCGTTCTCAAGTTAGTCACATTATTATCGCCGGTAGGCTCGTAAACAAGTCGACCAGAAATACCAGCGCGGCGTGCACTCGTCGCGGATGCAGCGCGAGATCCAAGAACAATACAAAGTAGAATGTGAGCCATCCTACGAAGACTAAATCCGACTTTCGCAAGGGAGAGCTCGCCGACTACGGGCCGGTGAGTCACCGCGTGACAATCTGACCAGTTAGCCGGATGACGCCTGGCACGATGATAGAAATTCGGCCTATTCGATGTTAAGCAGAAAATCAGCGTAGCGAGAGCAGACAACCCCCGGGATCGGTCCGGATCTAAAGCGGGTTTTCACGTGTCGCCCACACGTCGCCGCGACCGAGGTGAATTACGTAAAACGTTCGTGCGAGACTCGCTCATTCGCCGGGTTACAAACACGCGTCAACTCGTGATTCACCGTTTAATCCGACGGAAGTTTTCCTTAACCCTTCATGAAGTATCAGAACTTTAATACTCTCCCGCTGATATTTATTCCCCTTAATTTACGTTTCCTTGCCTTTTACCTTGTGGGACATCCACGTTCGCACATATTCATACGGATAAATATAGGCTGCATGAAACCGGACACCCCACTCCTTCCCTCGATTTCATCCACTGGACACTGCATAACAATGTAAATTAAGGTGTTGTAAATATAAGAAGCCTGGGCAACGCTGAGTAGTTTAACATAGAAATAATATCTTATGCGTTATCAGTCGATTAAATATTCTTTACAGATATTATAAATGTAGTGTTATAAGAATTCTAAAAGCTTGATCGAGGTTCTGTTCTAAAAAACTGTTCTAAAAAAAGAATTATCGCTTTTTCGAGCGAAAAAAGTTTTTTGCGCCAATATAGTTGATAATTCTTTCAGTTTGGAACCCGCCGCTTTATTCAATGTAACACGATACAGAATTGAGTACGCTCCCGGCGTTTTCCGATATTCAACGACAAAGGGGCTTCGGAAAACGCGAATGGAAACTGGGTCACAGTGACACGCAACTTATCCTTTTTCTCCGCTGAGACACGTATCCTTTGCCGTGTACACACTTAACATTTGCCTATATTTGGCGTGTCGCAACGAATCGTTGCAGAACCGGAATCGCCTATTCAAAAACAGTCGGCCGTTCCTTTTTTCTGCCTTCCAGTCAGAAACAGCAGTTATTGCACACGTACACTTTCACGCGGGTCAATCCAATTTTCGCGCCTCAGGCGGTATCCAGGAGCGGAAAATGTAGAGCGCAATACATGATATCGGAGTGAAATTAATAGATCATCTGAGAGAGCTCGATCTACAGAGAGAGAATTTTATGGCAAAAATTACTGCAGAATTTTCTAACCGAGGAGTGAATTAACATTCCGCAGTAATTTATTATTCTTCCATTTTATACGTGCCACTTACTTACTTAGAGACTGAACTATGCTATTAAAAACTTTGCTGTGCTCCTCGGCAAGATAAGTACTTGCTGAAAGTTTATTCCTGCACCACTGGAAACTAGTATGGTAAAATTGATAAGAACTTACACGAAAAAAAAACTATAATATTCCGACTGTGTACGACAAACGTGGCGCTCGATACGTGAGGTATACAAGGGACGCGTTCACCGTCTCGTTGACACAGTTTAGACACTTGGTGACATTAAGGAAGTGGCAAAGGAACCTCGAGCACTCATTTAGCCTATAATTATCTTATCTCGGGTGGCGTAGGATGTCGCAAGTTCCAAGATACCGAGGAAACCGGCGACGGAAGTCGCGGACCAAGTTGGCGGGAAACGCCCAGAGCTCGGGATGACCGGTCGATACGCGAGCAACGGTTACGTAAAAGGGAATAATAAGAGCAGCGTGCTGCACATGCCGTCATGCCGGCGGACTAGACATACTTTCTGTGATAAGATAGGGAGGTTGCGCGCTCTGCTCACGTGGCCGGTGTACTGTCAAACTTCTCTGTTATGTAAACTCCGCGCTCACCTGGCGGCTCGCCATGTCCCGACGTCGTGGCGCGCTGCGTCGTCGCGACGCGTCGGTTCCGCGCCATCGGGGACTCCGATTTATTTTCGGTGGAGCACGTTCGAGCCGCGGCGGCAGCGGCTGTGGCGGATGTGTATCACCGTCGTTTCCTTCTTCCCGTTACATTCGGGAAAAGGGGAGAAACTCGGTGAGAAGCTTGGCTCTCACATCGAGCCGCGTTTTCCTGCCGCGTGGATCTGAGAAATCCAACTTCACCGAATAATTTGTTTCTTTATTTAAGAGTATATAATTTAATCTCTTGGGGCACATGCGATTAAAACCGTCCACCTCTCTCCGAGACTAAGCATATAGTATCCGCAAACCCGGCGTATCGCGAAGGCGGCGATCCCACGCGAACGATAAGGCCAATCTGCAGTAACACATGTGCATGACACATACATACACACACCTAGCGATAGTGATACGAACACAATGTGCCGCCCACGCGTCCTCAAACCGTCTCGACTCGTTCCACAGTTCGAATCGGAACGCGCGTAAATATCCGCGTTTGCGGCAATAGCCGTTGTGTACGCGAGAGACGACGAGAACGTCGGGACATCGTGGCATCCGAGATACGGACGTAAAAATACCCGAGCATCGAGGAGAACGTAATCGAAGCGCTCGAACACGTCAGAGAATATCGCTGCTCCGATAATAAACCGAAAATGTGCGCGACAGTTCTGGGGATACGTTAAATCGATAGCGCGATGCTGCGACGCCAACGTCGGGATGACTAGTGCTTTCGGAGAATATCGACGCTAAAGTATATTATATACATTATATATATATATATATATATATATATATATATATATATGTACATGAGAATGTGTATTGGCGTCACTTGCACGATATCTCCACGGCGATATCGTGAACGACGGTATCGCGATCGGGCCACGCGTCGTAATGGCGCAGCACGGCCGAATCTATCTGCTCGCGGAGATCGGCCGACCGATTGCGTAACGATAGATTTATATAAATGGTTACGTTGACACCGGAGCCCCAGCCGTAGCTGCCGCGGCCATCGTTACATTATCTAACGAGGAGCGCATCGCGTAGGTAGACACGTACGTGCCGGACCGTACGAGATTTGCTTTTTCAGCTCTCGAGGCGAGCCTCGACAAACAGCCCGAAACAACGGCCGGCCCGATAGAACGAAAATAATCTTATAGATGCGCGTCGGTTCAGTCGGCGGTACTTATCCGCGTTATGTAACGTGTGATGTAATTTACGTAAGTATTGTATACCACGGCGTTTACCGTCGTGATTGTGGAAGCCCGGTGAAACCAGTCGCGGCTTCTAGAACGAATTAATGCGCGGGCTCGGCCAAAAGTTATATTTGCGCAGAGCAACTAACGAACTAATGACTTTTCTTCGGGAATAATCGATGGCGATAACAACTCGGTCGGCTCCTAGCCGGATGCTTTGAGGAACCGATTGAATTGCGTTTTTTCGATGAATCCGGAGCGACGATTTTGCGCCAAAAAGGGGGCCACTTTGTCGGCCGATTCAGACGCTCGCACACGTGCTTTCGCGCGCGAATCCGCCGAAAATTTGTTTCGCGGGCTCTTTTCCCGATACGAGACTTTCGCCGGCGTGCGCGAGCGTGCCGAGCAGGGTCGGCGTTTCTGTCAATTACATAATAAAAAGCGTTATGTAAGGACTAGTACTACGCATAATCGTAGGCAGCGCTGCTCCCGACTTCTGCCCGTCCCGACGAAACTGATCGATCGACTCGGCGTGCCGAACGGTCGGCATCGTGAGCCACGCAGGTATAACGACTTATTGGGTGCGCGCTGATTACCAGAAACGATTGATTTCCTCGCGATTGATTCGGTGATTAGGGGCAGTATCGGGGATCATAAATGTCGTAAAGTGAGGAAACATTATGAATTGAGTGAAACATTAGGAATTCGTGAGGCACGTAGACCTTGCGGCGTCGTAACAAAGTCGAGTAGACCTTGTACCTCCCAAACGAAAAGGACAAACAGTCGAAACACATGTCGAGGAGACTAGAAGAGAGAAAGATAGACAGAGAGAGAGAGGGAGAGAGAGACAGAGAAGCAACGTATATCGAGCCTTGTGTGAAATTATAAATCCCTTTTAATAATACAAAAATAATGATTGCTAAATATTAGACATAATTGAGAAGAATAAACAGAATTAATTAATTACACGAGTTACGGAGCTATAAATCAAACAAAAATACATCCAATCGGCTTACAGTTTTAATTGAATAAATTCGCAAACATGTTTACAGCTGCAACAGTTGCGCGCTCTAAACTGAGAGAGAAAAAGAGAGAATAAGAGAAAGAGAGGGAGAGAGAGAGAGAGAGGTCGGAGACAGCTGGGAAACTCGATCGAGCGGAAGTATCACCGACTGCGGTACTTGACCATGAAAAAGCACCTTGACTATGCGCGCGAAGCCGCGCCGACGAAGGTTACCATTACTATCGCATGCCGGGGAACGAGAGAGGCACTTTCTGCAGACGGGAGAAAGTCGGGACACTTCCCAGAGATAATTCCCGGATAGTAATTGCACGTAGCAAAAGTGGAGCAGAGAAGCGCGCTCCGCTCCCGCGGCTGCGGTCGCGAGACAAAACCACTTCGATCGTCGGTCGCGACGACGACGACAAGCGGATATCGAGTTTATCGAGGAAATGGTGGGCGTTTGACGATGGCTGCGTGCCTACGTCTTTAGTCATTGTGCGTTATACACATCGCCGGCGTCTATTATGTATAGGTAGTCGACGTTACATAATATTATCGTTTACAATGAGCCCGACACGCCGGCGAAACGTGTCAGCCGGTGATAAACAATGATTTCCGTGCTCTCGTTCGAGGAATTGCGCGGTCATAGCGTTCGCAATTTCCTACACGTATATCTCTCGCTTGGTTATATCTATTTTCCACTTAAACTCTATTTAGTCGTCCCGCTATTATGTGTATCACGAACCTATACAGAGACCGTTTCGATAGGGACAAGTCGGACGTAACGCGAGAACACGTCACGCGGATGACGAGGTAGATCACCTTCGGATAAGAAATCGGGGACGCTCTCGATAAGCGGTGATAGGGAGATATATGGGAAAAATAAAAAAAGAAAAAGAAAAGATGTTGCTGCATACGCGACGCGAAATTTTTGCGCGACCTGCCTACACGTCTTATTGGCGCGCGATCATTGGAGAGTGACTCGTTTCCGAAGTTTTGACAGAAACCGGCTCGAACGTTCTCTACGTTAAATCGAAGTCTGGCAAACGATCCGCCGTGCGACACCGCCAGGGATCATTTCATTCTTACGTAACTCAACTGGAACCGCTCGCTGGACCGAGCGTACGAGTTATTTCGGGCAAGAGGATGATTCAAAGTCACGTCGGAGTCATTTGAAATTGACATTCGTCCCGATCCCCATCGTACAATCCCGTTCCCGTGAAACGCGCGACACGGCGTAAATTAATGAAATTTCGATTGTAGACCCGAATAGCGTTGGAAACGTTCCGACCGGTATACCCGAAATGAACGCGACCGCAAATAGAAATGCCGCGAATTCCACGTGAATGTCGCGAATCGCGCGGATGAAATCGTCCCGCCTCCGGGAATCCGTTCCCCTTTCGTTGAATGAAGACGAAGAATGGGCATACGTGTCCGTCGCGCTTTCGTTTCGTTCAAGAAATAAGTAAAAAAAATAATAAAGAATGTGGAAAGGAGAAGAAAAACTGAGAAGATTATTTCGCATTCGCGGCGGACTCACTAGCAAAGTTTCTTTTTTCTTCTGTTTTTTACAAACATATATCCGATCTTTCGCCGTTGCATCCTGCCGGTGATTTATCGTTAAGGCTAAACACTCGATTAACGCGAATGATGCAAGGTGAGACGTTCGAGAGAAACCTCCGAATAATTTGGCAGGTGCCGCGAGGAGGAGGAGAGCCACGGCGTACGTTCGCTCCGCCACGTACACGACACATGGAGCATTATTGATCGTTGCCAGAATAGAAAGACGAGATATATGTAAGTCTATGACCCCCGCGGCACATGGATACCCAACGAGATGTCACACATCGCTGATACATTGTGCATCCCGCTGGCTGACGGATCATCATTAGTGTCTGCTGGATGACTCAAATAGAGCGTCTCCCCGTCCGCGGCTGATCTAACGGCACGCATACACGCACGTACACACACACACACACACACACACACACACACACACGTTCTTTCTACAAACATGTTTGTTGAGGAAATCGAGAAGCTCGGTGTGTCAGTATCTTTTACACAGGCGATCTTCTCCTCCGGACATTCTCGGATATTATAAATATCTCGTTGTTTTGCCCGCGAGATCTAACTGTATTTATTGTACATAAATAAAGTCATACATCGTACAGGATATGACAATTGACGATACACCCGTTGTGTGCAGATTAAATCGAGGTCACAAAGTTTCTCTACCATTTCGCAACCACGTGAAATTTTGAGTCATTAGTTAAAGAAGATATTGATGCATGATTATGCGCGATGATGCGCCAATCTTCTTTAATTGACAACTAAAAATCTACGTGGCGTTTTGCAAAATAGTAGAGGACTTTCTCGTTCAGTTTAACTCAATGTGCGACCACACGACGGCAGACGTCGGCGTCGCAGCTCGTCTACCGTATCGCGCGTGATCATTCACCCCGACCTTCTTTGACTAACAACTCAAATTTCTACGTGGCTGACTGCGAATTGGGAGAAACTTTGTATCCAATGTGCCTGTCGTGAATTGTCAGATATGCTTGACGCTCGTCGATATTGTCAGCCAGACGTGACAGCTGAAGTTCAGTAAGGAATCTGCGACAATGCGCGTACAGTAAATAATCGTTCGTATATTCCAATCGTAAATCAATACATCAGGGGATTGCGAAAATTCGTTGGGTCGTGGATGATTTCATTGGCTCGAAAGATGAGTCACCTTACTGGCGCGGAATCCAATAATTGCTTGAAAGCTGGCAGAGACATTTTGTGTTTAGTGAATAAAAATAACATATATTTTTATCAATAACATATAATTCGCCATAGCATACATATACATATTATTTCGTTATTATCGATAACAGCAAAAAATATCTGAAAATCGGAAGAGTTTCTTTTGCAAGCTCCTAACAGAACGTGCAGTGACCGAATTTTTATTCCGCAATTATGCTCTACAATTTGTCCGAGCCGTTATTGCTGCATCGAATAATCGATGCAACCTTGCCATAAAACGAAGATGAAAATTGCTCGAATACCAGCGATGCGATGCCAGCAACAACGACGACGGCGGCGGCGGCGGCGCGATGGAGTAGTACGCGTCGGGTGACCGACCTTTACGTAACGCGCGGCTGTTTACGCCGCACCGCGCCGCGCTGCGTCGGCACGGGTGACGTCTACTCGTTGCAACGATGATGCGCCGACAGTTGCAACTGCACTGGCGCGGTTCGGAACGCAGGCCGCGTTCGTTCGCTCGTTCGTTGCTTCTTTCCCTTCCCGCCTTTCGCTTCTCCCTTCGCGCTTGGTCGACGGCCGGCCGGATGCGGTTGCAACGTGCACCGCGTGCAACTCGCCGAGGCAACTCGTCGCAACAGTTCCACGCTCGTAAATCGCGAGTTGCGCGCGGGGAATGTTTCGCGCGGATCGATGACGATGGATTTCGGGAGGAATCTTCGCTCCGATTCGTCACATCTGTCACTCGTGTCGTTTGCGGTCCAGAAATGGGACCTCGCGCACACTGGCGAAACCGCTTTGACTCGAACGCGCGACATCAATTCCCGCGAGTGCCGGTGCAAGCTCAGCGACGTGTGCAGCAACAGTTCTTGCTCCGATTCTCACGTGGAGACGCGCAACAACAGACCTCCGTATGACGCTCCGTTAACTCGCTCCTCGAACACGCCAACTGGCCGCCCCTCTCCTTTCCTCTCTCTCTTTTTCCCTCGTTCCACGCCACTCTTCTTTCCACCGAAGGTCAGCAGCCGTCTGTCGCGCCTGGTTGCACACGCGGCATCGAGCCTCTCGGTGCATGTTGCTGCACACTCGTATGATTTAGGAATCCCGTGAGTTGCAACGATAACGCGCTTAATCGCGCAGAACTCGGCAAAATACGTTCTAAATAAACCGCGAAGAATTCAATTAGAACTCCCAGAACTGCCAGCTAATTTCACGAATGAAAAAAATTTGAGAAAAAAAACGTACACAGTCATACACGGGGAGAACATTAAAAATTACTATAATTTGAGTTTGTAATCGAGGACCAAATTGACTATCCTTTCATTTTATGTTTTATTTTATATTTCGGAAATTGAGAAATGCGTGTTATTAAAATATTTCTCACAGCGGAATTTACTATGTTCCCTAACAAGATTGACTTTACCGACATTACGTCTTACTGTGCACTACTAGAAACACATAGTAAAATTAAACCAAATATCAAAAGAAAAACTGTAATATTCTCTCCGTGAACTCGAGGAGTCAAGAATTTGACATTTTGATTTTTGGATGTTGAGGATGTTTAAAGTCAATAAAGTTGAAATAAAGATTTTGTTCTCGAGTATCTCCCGGAGTATCGAGAGTTCAAGCGCTTCCCAAGAATACGAAAAGTCCTCTTGACGCCACGCGAGAATCAATTCGATGTGATTAGTTAGCATAAGCAGCCGACACGTCATTGATTAGGGCAATCGGTTATCCGAGAGAAAGATCTCCGATGGGAGGCATGCGCTTTAACGATCGGGTCGAATACCCGCGATGAGCGAGCGATCGATCATCCGAGGCGGACCTTGGCATTCGATCGCGTAGACAGGAAGAGCGCTTTTTACGACGCGCTTGAGGAACGATCGCGCTAATGAATGAACTTGTTTGTTGTCCGCATATCCCGTTGCGCGTGCTTCCTACAACTTGGCAATTCGCGCGGAAAATCGCGCTTCCTCGCACACGCGCACACGTAACCGACGTGCACTCGGTCGCGGGAAGCTCGCGCGGCGCTTCTCGTCTCGTCGAATTTCGGAACGGACGAAAAACGTCGCGAAGGCGATCTCGCGTTCAAAGTTGATAATTCGACGACAAGAACCTGTATCACCGTGGCTCGCTTGGCAGCCCGCGGCCAATTTACTCAAATCAATCACGAGGGCGGCGCGATGCGACGGTGTAACTTCAAGGGATTCCCGTGGTGCGATTTGCGTTATTTGCAAAATAAGCGGCTCATATAACGACAATGCCCGCGCAGCGATTAGGCTTCCTCGGCGGTGCGTCTCTGAATTAAAACGAGCCGTCGTAACACTCAAAGGCAAGTTATATAAGCCAACTTATGGAGACCGCTCCCAGTGTACGTCCGACATACCGGGTGTTCGAGATTCTTTCGAGCAACGTCGTGGAACCGACTCGATCGGGCCACGTGATCTGGCTCTCTGTGCACAAGGTGGTGCATCGTTTTACAGTTAATAGACGTTTACGGAGAAGCGTGTCCGGCTTCTCGTCTCCCGGGAGATTACGCGCGCAAGACGCGCGCGCTTAAATTGACGCTATTACGCGCGAAATCGAGCGAACGACCGCGAGCGAGTCACGCCTCGACGGGACTCATTTTTTTTCTCTTCCTCTCTCTCTCTCTCTCTCTCTCTCTCTCTTTCTCTCTCGCGCGCGCGCGCAGTGCATTTCGCGATGCACGCTGACGCGCCGCCGGAAATTCGCCTCCGACCGAGCAAGGCACTGTAGCCGCGGAGGCAATGACATTGCTCACAATGCCAGGATGCACCGCCGCCTGCATCGGCCGATGCCATCGTCCGCGGTCGCTTCCATGAAACGATGCACTGCCTCGCGCATCGTAAATGGCAGGCGTTTTTCTTCGCCAGACAGGATTCCGCGGAATTAAACGGTACAATCGCACGGTTAATCGCGCGTGAAGGAAATAAAGGAAGGAGAAGAGGAAGAAGAGAAGCTATCTCGACACTTGGTGGACGGCCTGATTCGATTCGCGCCGACTTCTATTCGGCCTGTAGCATCAATTTATTCGCGACGATTCACTGGCGCGGTTCCCACGAGACCAGTCCTCAAGTGTCCCGGGCTGGAACTCGCCCGCCATTCGACAGACGTTTTACGAGTCCATTCCTCTCGTGTTTCAGCGCCGAACAGCCCGCTCCACCTTAGCAACAGGGCTCACGTCTTGCTCCTGTTGAATAGGCCTTCAGCCGCTCTCACGGACGCTGATCATGCAGTTAGATTGCGGCCGGACTGGGGCAAGGTGAGAAAACACAGGCCAACCAACATCAACAATCGGCCGTTTGTCGCGCCATGTGACGAGATGAGCGCGTCTCGATTTCAAATTCAAATTTAATCTCGCTTTGGTTGGTATTCGACGCTAATATGTAACGCGCTGCATTTTCGCCTGTTCAGGGACACTACAGACGGGGGATCGCTCTGTCAGCGCTCGGCAGGCACGAGGAGGCGCTCTACGCGCTCTGCATCGGCGTGGCCATCGACAAGAATCCGCAGGCTGTGCGCCACGAGTTGACCAAGGTAAGCCCTGCAACACCATGGTGCGGAGCGCATCGCGGACGGCAGGTTCCCGCTGAATCGCCCGATCTCTCGGATCGCCTGCAAATTCCCGAGCGCCGCTCATAAGTTAGGAATCCGCGCGGGAGAATCGCGATCGCGCGCGACCCACGGAATGCGCCGAAGGCTGCGGCGAGCCGATGCACCGGCCGTACCCGGGGAGCATCATCAACACACACACACACACACAAAAGAAACACGCGCCGCGGCGTTTCCGGCACGACTGCCGGCCGTGCAGCTTAATGACTCGGTACGATAGTCGTCAGGTGAGTGACCCGCGCACGCCGGGGGCAACGATAACCACATTCGCGCGAGCGAGTGAGCGAGCGAACAAACGAAGAAGCGAAAGAACGAGCCGCCGCTGCTCCTCGCGGGCGAATGCGCCACGTGTTCCGCTCGGCGTCGATATATCGATCTTCCGCCGGGTGACGCACGCGGTCGACCTCGCGCGCGCGCTGCGTTTCCCACCCTCGCGTGCATAATGCAGAATTTCTTTTGCGTCGGATTTTTTTCTTTTTCCCTTTTTCCTTACAGCGTTGCATACGCGAGTCTCGCTCGTATGCTGTTTGGCACGAGGATCTCGTCCGTTTTTCTACGGTCTCTCGACAAATTGCGACGGGCCGGTCTGCATCTGAAATCGCATAATGCGGAGATTTCCCCAGGCATTGCGGTATTAACGGTGCCCTGCCCGGGCTCTTTCTCGCGCATTGTTTCTCCGTTGAATCTCCGTTTTCATTCCGAACACGTTGACGCACGGCTCGCGCGCGCAATCCGCGCCGCGGATAATTTTCGCAGAACTGAGGCGAGAGAGTCGCGAAACAATATCGATTTGTCACCGAACGTATAGCCGAGCATCGGCGTCTGATTGCGCGTTCTAATCTGCATCGGAAGCTGCCCGAGCGGCCTTCGCAATGTTGCGTCAGACGCGAAGATCCGCGAGTTTACGCCACACGCGGCAGACACCGCGTCGTTCTATGTAGTAACAATCGATGAACGTGAAATAATTCAACGCGAGAGGTCACGCGTCGAATTTCTATGTTAAATAATTAAGCAGCGAGGAAAGAAGGGAAAGAAAAAAAAAGAAGAGCGCGCGCGTTGAATTTCGGAGCGTCGACTGTTATGTAAGCGCGCGGCCGATGGCGGAATCATTGACGCAAGCTCCACTGCCACTTATGTAAGATCGAGGAATCATTCTTTCCCGTGCCGCTGAATCCGTCGGGTCCGCATTACGGTAGCCATACTTTTACTTTCATCCTCCGAAAACGTCCCCTCGCGCCCGCGCATTCGCCAGCGTGTTATTTCGCGTGTTAATCGGCCGTCGATTTTGCGGCCGGTTTGCTCCTCGTTAATCTTGGACGTATCCGTACGCGGGACGTGACAAGAAAGAGAAGTCGCGGAAGCTCGTTGAGGGAACAACGGGACACTCTTTATTCCCGTCGTTGGGATGAAGACAGCGCCCGAGATGCCAGTCTATCGATTTTCAATATGAATCCTTCGGCGATTCAAACGGCTTGTCATCGCGCGCGTAACTGTGCGATAACGATCGTGTGTTTTGTAATTACGAGTCGAATCTTAGGATTACGTCTTTCCAGCGAGAAACGGCGGTTTCCTCGTCTTGAAATTATATTTTAACGCGTCGACCCTTCGCGTGCGATCCGCGGTGCGTTCGTTTCGTACGATGAAGAAATGTTTCTTGCTTGTAACTATAATCACATAGAGGAATAATTACTATACGAGTTATGGTAAAAAAAACCGCTTTTTATTAAATTCTATTATAGTGTTAGTGATAATAACCTCATGTTACCGCTGCCATTTTATTACAAAAAATACGGCTAGCGCCAATCGTAATTTTAGTTGGAACAACTGTTTTGTTCTTCTGCAATGTAGGAAATCGGTATGCGAATTAATTAGAAACTGGTTGCATGAGGAATAATTATGATTATATGATTCTTTCCACATTAACATATCTGAGTGTATAACGCGGACTGGACGTGAATTGTACACAATCATTTTGCATTCAGTATATTCACTCGATTTTAATAAATTAAACGCGTGCTACAGATCCTGCACAGAGTGCTGTCACCCGGAGTATGTCGACAGAACGTCCTGTCGTCACGCACGCCATACAGTCTAACGAAGAGCGCGTCACGCACGAGGAGCCGTCATCAGTTAATGAATCCCAAGCGCAGCAGACGCGCTGCCCTGAACAGGTCCGATTGTGAGGACAACAGCAGCGGTGAGGAGGAATTCTCTCAGGTGCGAAAGAACCCTGTCCTCCGGTCTCTCCTCGTTTTACCTCGAGGGAAGAAATCGTCACTCGCAAAAAACACCAATTGAAATTTCCAAAATTGAATTGTCTTCTCGTCATTTTGGTCTGCTACTTCCAATCTAGTTCAGTTATTCCGGACAACCAACCGTCTTTTATTTTCCTTTTGTTGATCGACGTATCTAATCCCGTCCAGCCTTTTTATATAATTGCTCGCAGTACTCATCTCACCTTTCACCTTATCGTTCTTCGCTTCGTAGACGATAAGCAGGAGACTTCGCTCCTCCATCCCGCCGCAAGTCAACACGAAGCTGCAAGCGAGTCTGGATCGGCTGTATCAGGATGTGGAAAAATTGAAAAGTGAGTAAGCTTCATCGATCGTCTCTCCTATGCGCGAGCGCATCCATTATACCTCTTGAGAGTATCTCGAAGCACGACGTCACTTACAGGAATCGAGCTGAAACCCGCCGAAATCCTTCTGCCGCCGCTTTCCGGCGGCAACGCCGGGGAATTGGATTGCATCCTGTGTTGTCGGCTCCTCTGGAAACCCGTCACGACACCTTGTGGTCACACCTACTGCTGGATGTGTCTGGATCGTTGCCTGGATTACTCCTCAGCCTGTCCCCTGTGCGTCACATCGCTGGCCGACGTAAGAGAACTCTTAATTTATATGAAAAATATGCTCGCGAAAAATAACTCTGGTATTTACAACGTGCGCCTTGATTCTCCCACTTCTTCTTCTGAAGAACTTTAAATATATTACTACATGTAGGAGAAAGTAAATCAATCTTAACACAAAGCAAATTTTGCTCTGATTATACTAAATAAATTTGATTTCGACTGACATTGAAGAAGAAAAGCAACGTTTTTATTTGTTTCATTATTGTACTATAAAACCGGTGAGCGAGCTTTTATTCGCTCTTATATCTTCTTATATACTATTGATTACAAATTTTGCAATTTACTATGAGATATGTATAGCCCAACAGGCTCGAAAGGGCTCAAATTCTCTCGTCAGTCGCGGGTCTATGCGAAGAGCTCGATATGGCGAACACGTGGCGTGAGAATCTGCAACAACACCTGTTCGTAAATGAGACGTAATGCTTCCTAGCGGTTAGCAACGACGCCACAGATCGAAATGATTATTGTTTGCGGTCGAAGGCGACGGTCGTCGCGAGCTTCCGCGTTCGTAGCGTCATTACCGATCGTCTATACGAGTATTATATCTAATGATGATGAGGACAACGACGTCAAGGCGGTGATCTTGCGGCGCGCCGCTCCTCGTTTCCTCGTGCTATCTCCGATAATCTCGCTTGATTATCTAGAAAGACTTTTCCTGCGACGCTCTCTTTGCTATTGGGGGTGTAACCGGCAGTATCGTGATGATTACGTTGTTGCGTCGCTCTCACTTGATTAGTTCGTTGGATCCTGAGGTCTGCTTTGTGTCGATCTATTCGTGAGAAATATCTTTCGACGGAAGCAGGGAATACCGAAATAAACGGTTATTGTAAAAACTCAAGAAAAACGAGACAGCAATAATTATCTTCTCCATTTTGTTAAATAAATTTAATAAATTTTCTTTTCCCAGTGTCTTCAAGTAAGACACTGCAAGATGTAGTAACTCGATATGGATTTGCTTTCCTCGCGAAGAATCATGCAAGATGTTGTGCCTTCTGCTTCCAGTATCTAGCCAGCAGCCAGAAAACCGTGACAGACTTTGTGGAAAGAGCGCTTAAAACGGTGGCGCCCGCGGAATATACCTCCAGAGCGGTGAGTCATCAGCTCGAACTGGTCCAGGGACTGGGTCTTTTGGGTAACGAGCAGATCGCCATCTTCATTTGCACGACCGCCTTCCCGTGCGTCGCCTGTCCCCTCTTCGTCTACGAGCCTAGATACAGGCTGATGGTCAGGAGATGCGTGGAAAGCGGGGTGCGCCAGTTTGGCATCGCCGCGTGTCTCAACAAAGACGCGACGGGCACAAAGAGGTAAGTTTCGATGCACGATGAACTTGGGTTGAAAACACGTAAATCCCTCGTGAATCTAAACTCGAGTCAATATATATATAGTATTTATCATAATCCTATGCGAACATCTCAGATATGCGGAGTTCGGCACTATCCTAGACATTCGGGATCGAGTATTGCTCAAGGACGGTTGCAGTATTCTCAGCACGGTAGGCGGTAAAAGATTTAGGGTACTTTCCGGCGGGGAGAAAGATGGTTACGACACGGCGCAGGTGGAATTTCTCAGGGACACCGTCGTACAAGAAGCTCAACTGCTGAATCTTCTGGAGCTTCATGATAAGGTAAGGAATTCTGAGTCTACAGAGATAAATTTTGGAAGAGCGCCCAGTTCTTTTATATTCCGTTCGCGAACAAATTTAATTTTCCTTCTCATACATTCGCAATACAAAGAGAAGAGCTTCGCTCCATCTCAAACGTGTCTCATTATGTTTTTACAGGTGCGAGCGAAAGGTCGTAGGTGGTGGGATACTGTGCCGAGCACGCAGAAGTTCGAGATCAAGCGGGTGTTCGGCCGCATGCCGGACACGGAGGAGGACTGGCCGCGTCTGCCGGACGGTCCTTCGTGGGCATGGTGGCTGCTCGCGATCTTACCGCTCGGGCCGCAGTTGCAGGTGGGCATCCTCGGCACCACCAGCCTGGAGAAGAGGCTGCGAGCCATCGAGAAGACACTCGATCACATGGAGCAAAGGCAGCCGACTGTCGCGGCCGCGCCTTCCGAACGGACGACGACGTCGTCGAGCATCTGCATGGACGGAAGGGCGATCGCGTCGACGGGGATATCGGTCGTGCAGCAATCGTAGAGAGCAATCGTGTGGGAGCAGCGAAGCGTCTTGACACCGTGGAGACAAGCAACTTGTCGTTCTGTGACCTGGAGAACGGGATTCTGTATTTCTAGCGTTTCGCCGGAAACTGTGTCAAGTAATCCTTCAATTTATTAAGCGACGACATACGTCACACGACGAAATCGAACGCAGTAGCCTTAATTTCTCCTAATAACTGCGAATCTTGAGAATATTTTGAAATTTATTTCAAGTTCGTATATTCTCGATCTTGTCAACTTACATTAGAGTCGCCGACGATACGGTATTGCTTTTTTCTTTTTTACGTTTCTAATGTTTTCCACGTCCAAGTCGCAGAAGGACACTCGTCGGTCTCGCTGTAAGCTGTTACTTTAGTCGGTCGAATCTTTTATACGTCGATCTCTCGTTCGTCGTCCTCGCTACGTGGTCCTTCGATTCGGCCCTACGACTCTACCCGACGTACAAAGTATCCGTAGGACGCGTGAACTCACGGAATGCCCTGTGAGCAAATTGGGTCGATCGATCGAACCGCGAACGAACTTGTCCTCCGATCTCGTTTTGGCGGGGGCTTTTCGCGAGTGACTTCTCTCTTTTTAGGTCTAAGTTAAGAGTTCCAGTGCGAGCACGTTTTTGCATCCCGTGCTCGTGAAATCTTCTGCAGAGCGTCTTATCGACGGGACAGCGGGATCAATTGAGAGACACATTCGCTTGAGCCAATGCGACACATACAAATTTCACAAAGCTAAATTTGACGATGATGATTTGCGGTCACGCCGGTGGCCGTTGACATATCTCAGAGAGAAGGACATCGCGTCTCCTCGATAAGGCACGTCGGTCTTCTTCGCGCTATCACAATACGCAAATCTGTTCTTCCAAAATATTGTACGAATATATATATTATGTATACTTACATATATATATGTATACACACATATTTATGTATACAAATACGAATGCATACACGTGGCAACCGGAAGTAAGCAGTCCCGCTTGAAACGTTTCAACGTCACAATCTGTCGCAGTCAGCGTGAGCAATATAATCGAGCGTGGTACAACATGTCGCGAACAAAACGTCAGGTTGATTAAAATTTCAACCTTAATCTACCGCACGTGGATTCTATAATTTTTTTTTATTGACGTTCCGGTCGATTTCATTACGATTGAAATCAAGTCAATGGTTCTCAGTAGTATTCGAAACTTAATCGATATTCCCTGTACTCATTAAGGGACTTACTTCCGCTTCACGTGGATGCATCGAAATCTCGTGCATGAAGATACGTCAGTGAGCGAATGCACCAAGTGGAAAGCCATGAGACATCGACGAAGACGCTGATGACACGAGGTAAACCTTTGCTTACTCAATACAGTCGGTATATCGACTTTTTCTCCAATGACTCTCCTTTTGCGCATCTATATACGAATCTATATATCTATGAATTTTGTAACACTTGCAAATTTTGCGTCGAATCGATGTCTCAAATCTCAAATTGCGCGGATTACGGAGGCGTCGAGTTTTCCGACGGTTCCTCGATGATTAATTCGCGACGTAACTTTACTCTGGTGCAATCGCTCCACGAACGTTCCACGAGAGTCTGCCGGTACAATCATGCGCAGGAGCGCGATTGTAGAAAGAAAGAATTTGATATTCACAGCGAGACATTCGGAAGAATGCAAAGTATTCTTGGATGCAGGCGAAATCCTCTTTGGGCTCTTTGACGTCATTTGCACGATCATGAATCACGGGGAATGTTTCCGATCGTACCGACGATCGCTGTATAAAATTTATTACACAACGACGATCGGGCCGCGGCGGAGCGCGTGGCCCGAAATCCCGAAATCTTTTTGTACCGCTTAGGTTTATTCCGTCGCTCGTAAGACTTTTCGACTATACGCTAGCACATAATAATTTATTTTCACGACGGTTCTCTAGACCGTCGAGAACACAGCGGTCGCCTGAGGAGCTAGAAACGTCATATCAATCGCGCAAGCAAATATTGAACAAATATTGCGAGAAACATAGTTGGTAAGCGATTGTCGTTATTATTTTCATGGTTGAGTTTTCGTCGGTCGTTCCGAAGGGTCAAGTGTCGAAAAGAGAAATAAAGAAGACTCCCAAAAGAAGTCTCGTTTCTGAGAGATCTAAAATAATTTATTAGCTCGCTTTTGCCGCCGCGCTATATATATTAATAACAATAACTAATAGATAATTCCTCGAAGGTGTCTTGTCTGTTGTATATTGAGACAATTTTTTACGAATTTGTTAGACATATTTTTTGATATAAGCTTATATAATATATGGTCGAAAATCCACTCTCATTTCTGTATAAGTATTATATATACATATATGTATACACCAATGTTATTAACATACATCAATTATTTCATGCGAGATGATAATGACGACAATCGCTACGAATCGACACGTACCTCGAGTGTGTCCACTTTCGAAAGTATAAGGTAAAGGTAAAATAGAAGGTTTTTTTAAACGATCGATATATATTGCGTACGTACGTCCGGTACGTTTCTGCACACGCGCGCGCGACGATTCAAGAAGAAAAAAAATGAGAAAAAACATCCTCTACTTAGATTTATATTCTATTCTCTAGACTTTTACGAAATTGTGAATCATGCATTGTGATATTACTATATAGCCTACCTTGTATATTGTTATTGCTACGTTACAACTACTACGTAATGCCACACGACTTTCCATTTTTACTTCGACATTTCTATATTTATCTTCATCTCTTCATATGGACAATATTGTAATAAAATATCACGAAGCCAATGCTGGGAGAGTGTTCTTTTCCGCTTTAAAGAATTCGCGCTTCTTCGAGCGAAACGCGTTTACTTCCGTAAAAATGCTCAGGAAAAATTCTCAGGAAAATTTTGGAAGAAAATTCTCTTCAGTGAAGTTGATTGTCACAAAATTTATTTACATTATGAAGTAGCAGTCAAATATTGTTATATCAGAATTAGAAGTAAATTTTGACTCAAACATCTTTTATCGTGATGAATGAATGAAGACGTTGACGTTGAATTGAAGTATTAGTTATGTGAACGCATTCCGAGTCGATATTCGTGCCAATTTCCGCGTTGGAGCCGATCAACGACAGAGTTCAAGCCAAACTTTCTCGACGTGGTCACGTCGAGCATGAATAGCAGGAACGAATACTTGGTGAAGTATTCAGTGGCACCTCCACCCAGCAGGGATTACTACGGTCTTAGGATCGTCCAAGACGAGGTGAGACTAGCAACACTTGATCCTCATTCCTTTCCGTAACCTCCTCACGTTTCTCAGGTAATTTTGTATTTGTGGAAAATCTCCCACGGACCGCACAAAGCGCCGATCGTACATCGCGCCAAGTTCACCAAATTTGGCCAGCAAAAATTATTGCAGGACGAAATCCGCCACGGGTTTGGTGAAGAATTTGACTCCAGACGAGAAGTCAATCTTGCTCATTAACAGATACTTAATATTATAGGTGAACATGTGTTGAATCACGTTAAAAATATCGTTGAAGGGAACAGGAATACTCTTTTGACTTTGCCGGGATATTTAATCGGGAAAATATCAAGATACTTGGAATACAGAGATATCGTCAAATTATCCTCGTTATCGCGTATCGCTTATGAGGTAAAAGAGACAATCGTCTCTTTATAGTTTAACACAGGAAATAAAATTTAATAGCGAGAAATTACTTCACACTGTTCTTGAGCCGGCTTTTATTTAAAGAAACTTTGATATTAGTTCATTTAGTTTTGGTTAATTTGCACAAAAGGAAAACTGATATGTTTAGAATTACATTAGAGTTTCTCTATGATGTATATAATAGAGTCTTATTATATTTCTAACGTCTATTCCTACTCGTCTCTCTTCAGATATTCAACACAGATTTAATTTGGGAGATACTCTATAAAAGAGATAAAAACACCAAAATTGACACCCGGCAAAGAGAGAAGGTTGAGATTTACGGCTGGAAGCAGCTCTACAAAGACAAAGAGATGCAGGCGTCTCTAATGAAAGACCAAAAGGTATAGCAGCTTAATGCGACAAACAAAAAAAAATTTAATAAAGACGCGAGATAAATCTATTTTGCAGAATCTTAGAACGCAATCATTGATCAAACATGTAAACGATGCGAAAACTAAGAAACCACTTTTGAGAACCACCAACGCGTCGAAACCGATCTCGAACACGGTCTCAACTGTCAATATCGCGACGAAACTACGCTCCGAATTTTCGAACGCGAATCTAACGACTACTTCGTTTTCCAAAACGTCGCCTGATACCCGATTTCGCGGTTTAAACACGAAAACGGAGAAGGAGAAATCACTTCTACTGAAAAAGAACCTGAGAAGCTTTAATTCTGAATCCAGCCTAAGTGAGAAGAGCGTTAAAAATGAAAAGCTTATTGCGTCTAGAATAACGACGAAAGGAAACACCAGAAGTGTTTCTAAGCATGGAGAAGGATTTACCAGAAAATCGGAGAAGCCGGAAAAATATATCGACAAAAATAACAAGATCAAGATAACCTCGCAAGAAGACGCTACGCAATACATAGCTTCCAGAACGTCCTTGGTGCCTAAAAGCACTGTAGGTAATATCAAGTCCTCCTCAGGTTTGGCACGAGGTCTGCACGGTAAGCCGCGATCGAAAATGAAAGTCAAGCCCAAGAAGGCAGCTGTGACCAGTTCTGAAATATTCAATAACGATAAAGTACTCTCCGACAATCCTTTCGTCGTCAGAGACAACAATTTTGACCTGGCAGATCTGATCGAAGCGAGTTTGAAGAACATTCGAAGCCCCAGGAGCATATTTGATTACGATTTCAGCTATATGCAGCGAACGGGAGACTCTTCGAGAGGTAGACACGAGCTTCTGGACGTCGATAATTCGAAACAATCGAAATTTGTTCGAAGCAACGTCGTGCCGAATTATTTCCCCGGCAGAATGGTTCGAGGGAGCGAGTTTCTCGAGAAGCTTTCGGAGAAATCTGAATCGTACAGCGAAACATCCACCGAGTCCATTGTGAAAGATGTAAAAGTTTCAGAAAAAAATCATAAATTCTTATCCAAAAAGTGTACGAAGATTCCAATGGAGCTAAGGAAATTTTTAAACGTGGGAGGCAGCGAGGAAATATTCTCTAAGGATCGACAGCAAGCGAGTTTTCAAACTAAATGTTTCAGTCCCAGAAAGATCTGCAATATTGACGAAAAGCTTTCCATTACAAGAGGGCCATTAAGAACTTCCAGCTTGTTGAAATCACACGCTTCGAACAGCTTGGAAAGCAAAAAGGGTCTTCCTGTAAAAAGTATCGAGATCGAATAGAATTTACAAAAAGTCGAGGATGTTGAAGGAATCAATAAATAATTACGTGATGAAAATTTCTCGTACAACTTTGCAAATCCAGGAAATTTTTACACGCCAGTAATGTAATGATGAAAGGAGATCATTAATAAACTGCTTAAATACGATGATGAAATTTATTTATCTTAAGTATTTGCTTAATTTACTGTTCCATACTTGCAGGCATGTATATCGCACACAGGTAGATATATATATATAAAATAAAATATATATAGCGTTGTGTGATCTGCATTTGATGATATGTGATTAGGTACAAGCTGTTCCTTTGAAATTATTTACATCGCATAATGATGTACTGATGTTACGATTATGTCGCGTGTGATGACAAGTTGTCAGGATGCGCAAGCTCTTCATTACAATCAACTGGTTACTCATCACTAGAGGAAGAGACATCACTTTCATTTAATAATGAAAGAAAATACTTCACATCTTAGTGAGTCCCGTTTTTAGAAAAGGCGTCAAGTAATTCTTCAAATCGGAAATGGTCTGCGCTAAATTGCAAGTATCGCGCATTAGGATTTGTACGCGCTTAGAATTTCGCTATCATTCGGAAAAGAAGCGATGGGAGACTGTACCATAACTATGCGACAAACTAGAGTAAAAAAGGAAAAAAAATTATAGATATGATATCGCATAGGCTACGTGTGAGAGAGATAAAAATTGCCTAACAAAATGTTCACCTGGAATTTCACGTAGAAATTCGATAAAACGCGATCTCGTCCAGAGTCAACGGTGTATGTTGAGTTACACGCTGTTCATCAGAGTGAGAACATCTCTTTCGCATGTTATGAACTTAGAAATCGATCGACTATACTTTGATCAAACTGCCAACAACGCAGCTCTCACTTTCGTACTTTATTGTCATTTCGAAGCTTAACTTTATCATCGCAGTCTGAATAATCAAGTTTCAACGTTTTATCTCAAAATCTCTCCCCGCGTCGCAGACTTCAGGTTTCAACTGCTCTTATTCTCTTTAAGCCCCGTTAGTACTAATATCTTACATATTTTGTATCGGAACCGTAAGAACTTTGGTACTGTTGATAAGATTGAACGGCTAGTCCGCGCAACGCGTCCCAGAAAGCGACGTGTTCAGGTTCGCATGCCACGAAAGATTCAATAAATGTCGGTTTACGATCAACAAGATCGGACTCGCAATTGACCTCGTCGCTTCCTGAACGCTCGGGAATAATTCGGTTTTTGCCGAAAACAGGAAGAAACATTGGATGACTCCTCCAGGATAATTTCCGCGACTGTTCAAATCGCTCGAGCTGAACTACCGCCATGGCTCGGTCTCGTCGAACATCCTATCAATGTTGTCTCGTAGCATCTTCTCTTGCTCTGCGAAAACGAAGCGACAGCGTTACGTATATTACGTACATATATTTATATTATACACGGAAAAAAAGGTTTGGTTGAATTAACCAAATATCTGGTCGAATATAAACGATCCAGAAATTTCGATTGAAGTAACCCGAATTCTTTTTAAGGTAACAAGATTTTTGGTTGACTTAAACAGAATTCGAGTTACTTCAATCGGAATTTCTGGATCGTTCATATTCAATCAGATACTTAGTTAATTCAACTGATGACCAAATCTTTTTTCCGTGTACCATAAAAAATCGTATTTAATGCAAAAGGCGCTTACCTTTGGTTAAATTCGCGATGATGCATTGTTTCCGCAGGAACTCGGTGCACAAAGCTCGTGACAGGCCGAAAGCATGCATATTGCATGTAAAAGTCCTGGAAGAATTGGTGTGTGTCGAAGAATGAGCACAATTGAACTGATAAATTGTTGAATAATTATGAATTTTCATGTGAAACGCTCACCCTAATTGTCCGAAGACGATGTTAGCTTGAAACCTTCGATCCTCGGCAGCGATGCTCTCTTGATCCAAGGACTTTGGTCGTGGTGGCACCGGCCTGGAGGCTCGCTCGCATTGCACCGCGTCGAAGAAGGCAGCAGTCCAAAACCTCATAGATGTCCATATCGGTTGGACGCGCAAGTGCGTGTAGAGATACTCGCGATATGGCTCTAGTCCTGGGACTTCCACTGAAAACAATCATCCAGGATAGTCTCGCACTTTACGTCTTGTAATCTCGACGAATTATTAACTTACTCTGTGATTGTATTGTGTTATTGACTGTCATGGAGATTACCGGCGTGCGTCACTATGACCGGGTGATATTAATTTACATAAGCAATTGGATATAATAAATTGCAATTATTGATTAATAATGAGTTGCACTTATTCATCGTACTTTTGGTAATTAAAATTTGAGTTAAACTTCGAGGTCAAATCAAAGGAAGAGTCAGCATGGCAGTCAAAACGTTAACGACTCCTGTAAATTAATTATTTATGATGATTTCTCATTACCTTCGTGATAAAAAGTGAAGCACATATTCATAAGACTCTTAGCGGGTGCAAAATCGTCTGCCTCGTGGCATTCGAACAGCGCGACCGCGAAGTGCTGAGCCAAGGAGTAGAACGAAGCTTCCGTGACGCAAGCGCGCGCCCTTCTCGCGTTCACCACTCTGGAGAACCATATTCTTCCCGATTCTGCCTGCAAGTTCATCACAGCGTCGAATCAACCTTCACAGCGTGTACGTTATATCACTTGTATTTATTTTGCGATTCACTCGCTCCGTTCATTCCTCGCTATCCGAGTCTGACGTGTTCCTGAGAACGCTATAAATAGCTCGAATGGCGAGGGATGACCTGATGTATATTTCACAGGATAATGCTCAGCCAATCGTTATATACGTTTCGTAATATTCGTGTGAAGCTTACCAGGACCATCTGTCCGAAATTAGCCTTCTGCTCCTGATCGATACTGTTAGGAGCGTCGAATAAAAGAGGCACGAAAGTCTTCATAAAGTCTGCAGCTGCTTCCTCCGATTGGCTGTCGGCCGATAAACTCGAAGCCCAGGATTGTACAGAACCTGATGATCCTAAGTAAAAATGATACCGTTAATTGCACATAATGCAATACATTACATATAATGCTTTAAATTTTCTTCATTAAAATTATTTATATCGACGAATTAATTATATACTCTATATAAGCGCTCGCCCGGACACTAAAAATCATTTTTGCACACATTAAAGCGAATGCTGTTTTGAATTAAAATCAGGAAGATCGTCACCTGATCGCTGCCACGCTCTGCGACCGTCCATATTGGAATCCAGACTGGTGCTGGGCCCGTATCCGTCTTGATCGCTAGTAGAGTCACTGCTGCAAGGTATGTCTGCAAGATAAAGCGTATGTTCTATCAAATCGAAACCGCGGGCGCCTTGGGACGAATATAACGTTTCACAAGCAACGGTGCGTCACGTTTGTCGGCAGGGTGACACCCAAACTTGCAGTCGTGTCTAATCTAACGACTAGCCGGACAGAGACAAACGACAAGAGTAGGTAAGTTCGCTAGACTACGCAACACAGCGTACTCGGCCACTCTTATGTAATTATACTCCCGATACTCCCCGATACTACGCCAGCGATGACAGCGACGAACCGAATGTCGGGCGAAACGAGAACCATATTTCAAAAATTCATTAATCTCGTTATCATTCGCATTTCGCGAAAATGTTCTCAAGAAACGCTGTCGCAAGATGGGAACCGCGGAATGTATCAGTCGCTATTATAATGATACGCTATTTGACACCGAAAATTGTACTTTTCGTGCCCATCATGTTACATGATTGCTCTTATCTATACTTTATCCATACTATGTATGGTCTTGGCGATTACACGATGCATCGTATAACATTACGGAAACGCGGGACATGTAAGTAATTATCCGACGATAATTGCGACTGCCTATCTCGCACACAGGAAAACAGCTACTATCATGCGCGACGAAGCTTTTTTCGCTCGCGCATAACAAAGTGGAGATGTCTCCGTGTCAGTACACACGAATACAAAATCGGGATGGGTAAAGAGTTTGCGTGAAAACACTCACATACACGCGCGCTTGCGAGCGCGCACATACTCGCGCACGCACACACATATATAGCTACATTTTACCAAGGGGATGCAATGTCGATGTGGTAGGAGGGTAGCTACGAGTGTTGTGACGTGTTCGAATATGCTAGTGTCGAATCGTGTCTTACGTGTATACGTAACGCGCGCTCCGCGCAAGCAGTTTCTTCGAACTGTGAATAATCGAAGACTCGCCGGAGTCGACTCAGAGATATTCGAACACCGGGTCAAGCGAATATCGATCGCTCTAGTATTCGCTAATTACATCTAGCGGGTTGGGGTCGGAAAGTCGGACACGTGACGAGAAACGCTTACGGTAACATCGACGTATCGATACTTTGTCCGAACAACAGGTACCTTCGGCGCGGCGATACCTCGACTCGGGATCAGCGGCTGAACGGAGATGTCAAATTGTGTGCAATCATGCATTATTGATGCATTCACGACGCTACGATACGCCAACTGCAAAAGTAACGTTGCTCCTTGGGAGAAAGGATCGCGCAGCTTTGATTTACGCTTTACACCGAAAGTATGTGCGAAAGTATCGATACTTTGGGCTTCAAGCATTCCTATTGTGTGTGATACACGGAGGAAATTCGTGTAAGGTAAGATCACACAGCTGCAGGGGGATCCACACTGACATTAAATTTACCTAAACGGAAAACGATCGTCTGATAGCGGGTAGGCGCCCTCGCTTCGTGAAAAAAAAGAAAAACACACCACATTATTTCCATCCGAATGCCGATTACTGCATTGTTGCGGCAATCGTGAGAAAAAGAGCAAGAGAAAGAGAGAAAGAGATAAAAAGACAATGACTGTCGTCAAAGAGTAGAGTCATTGATCTGGACATTTGCTGCGCGCAATTATCGAAGAGGATTAATCACCTGCTTTGTAATTCAACTTCTCGTAAGGATCAGGTCCGGTCGCTTTGATGTCCTGTTCTTGGAGGGGCTCTATACTTTCCTGGCTGTCTCGATCAGGACTGATGTCGTCCTGTTCCGTTCGGCTCTCCTGCTTCTTGCTCGAGGCCGATCTCGAGGACGCAATTTCCTCGTAAGTCATTCCGGGCGGATACTTCCGCGTACACCTGGAAATATTGGTGCTTCCCTGTCGTTCCAATTTGTGCCGCGCTATCGCCTCGTAATCCTCGTAAGATAATCCCGCGCCGAATCTACGAATAAAACATCGGCGTGTCGACGGGCGAATATTCATGAGAGGCGGGAGCATTATAATATTATTCTACGCCAGTCAACACGTTGTTGGCCGTGTCGTGTCGCGGCATATTAAACGTTTGCTGATAGCTGCGCATGCGATTAAAATTTACATTACAGCAAAATTACGTTCCAAGGCTATGTACGGCCACGGTCGATTGCGTTCTAGTCGGCTCGATTTATCTCAAGGACTGTGTGAGGACCCAACGAATTTCGAAGGAAATCTTACCTCGGGAGCCGAAGTTTCCGCCGCCCTAATTGCTCCTCCGACTTGATAGGCGGCTTTATAGGCGGTACTGCTCGCGGCGGCGACGACGGCGAAGACGGAGTCGTGGTCAATTCGCTTTCCTCCAAGCTGCTACTGAGAGCGGATCCTATTCTGTTTCCTAGACCCTGAAGATACTCCCCGCTGCCGCCCAGGGCGGATCGCACCGACCTGAGAGCACCTCTGGTACGTCCAATTAACGACCCTCCTCCATTAGTCGGCAAAGCTGTTGTAACGTCTACCATGTCTACAACAAGCGCACAAATCGCAATTAACCCGATGAATGCTCACGAGAATCGTGACCTAACATCGCTATCGCTGGAGAGAACGTTCGTCGTGGCCGCGGCCGATGAATTGTTCAATCCATCGTTAATTAATGTCGAACGATACCTGCCGCGATGTCGCTCGTGAGAGATGTAAACCGGGAGAAGTTCAAGATCGAAAATTAAGATTATTAGTTACGTACGCTCGACAGCAATCGGATTAGAACGCTCTCCGTGAGTACTTAGAATTACTAACGTTCGTCTCGCATCTGCAATTTTAATTGACGCGTTTTGCGTGACGCAAACCTCCGCAGATTACATCTGGTACATTAGCATAGAACGGATCACCGACTTCGCTTCCTTTGAAAATGTATTATCGAGCTTAGAGGCAACGTGTCGACGACGCGCGAAATTGAGTGTCGAATTCGTTACGCGCGTCACCAAGTCGCGAGGCGACAGAGAGAGTAGAGTATAGAGAGAAAGAGAGAGAGAGAGAGAGAGAGAGAGAGAGAGGGGAACTTCTGACAATCGGATTTCACACGACTGAGACCTCGCTGGAGTATCGATCAGGAAAGGGTTTCTAATTCGCCGAAGCAGTTCGCGTCGCAAATATGCGCATATGCCAGTCGTTTTCAGCCAAGCAATTGGCGGAACCGGCGAGACCCACCTCGCTCGCTACAGTCTCGATATAGTCCTTGCGAAACGAGTAAGGCTGAAAGTAATTTCAGATAAGAGACGTAAGCTTCATTTCCGATGTATATAGGCCACAGCGTGACCACCCACACACCTCTGCATACACGTGTACGCGCGATAACGGTGAATCGCAGTGAAAAACGGAAGGTAATTGAAAAAGAGATATCGACTGGAAGTGATATTTAAATCGTGAGGCTGGAAAACCGCCACCGTTGTGTGGCGAAACATACGCGATATATTCCGTAGTAGAAACGACGAGTCGAAAATAAGAAGAATAAATGGCGACTTACGTTGATTGAGCCAGCAGTTAATCGGCGACCGTGGAGCTTCTTATACTGTCGCAAACACGTGTGGTTTCACGGATAATTATTATCAGGCTTTTTATTATCAAAAATATCCTATTGTCTTATTTTTGCGTTGGCAGCGTCAGGGCGGAAAAGCTCCAAGATGACAGCGCGAAC
Source organism: Odontomachus brunneus (assembly GCF_010583005.1). Lineage (NCBI taxonomy): Eukaryota > Metazoa > Arthropoda > Insecta > Hymenoptera > Formicidae > Odontomachus > Odontomachus brunneus. Next base: position 3,895,209 of record NW_022639456.1, read on the forward strand.
GAGTGCGCGACCGGCGAAACGGTGACACCTCCACCAGAGTGTTTCTACTGCCGATCGAACCGAGGAGTTATCACTCAGATAGTGTATTTCCAGAGAGCATGTCAGCTACGGAATACGCATCAATCGATCCATCGACTGAGCGTAATCGCAACAGGCATCTAAATACGTTTCGCGTTCAAACGCGTATCACAGCGCGCCGCGCTGCACGCGACCTTTTGCATTCGCGTTTTACGCCAAAAAAGAAGAACACGTCACGTCACGTCATATGAAGGGACATTCCATTTTTATCGTGCTCCACTTTTTTGTCGCCCGAGGGTCTTTGAGAGAAGTCTTTGTTTAACGTCCTCCCCCGTCCAACCGGATGCCGAACGATATCACGAGTGAACGAACACACATGGCGCCGTTCTCGAAACTTGCGGTAATTTCTGCTCAATGCTGCAATTATGAGGAACACGCGCTCTCACTTGATTTTCCGTAGAGAGAAAGAGGAGAGAAAAGGGATGTATAGAATAAATATATATAAAAGAGAAATAGTTACGTTGGCAAAACCGACGGCGGCGGGATCTCGACGGAAAATCGGAGCGTCCGTGTTTCGCGACGAACGTTCGCCGACGACTGGATGTGTGTGGACCGAAAGTACTTTTCTAATTGGCCTACCGCAGCGCATTGGTGACCGCATAAGATAAAAAATCGACGCGGATATCCTCTATGCGGCTATTCTTAACCAGCCAGCACGAGCTTTCAGGAAAGTTTCATGCAATTTTGCGATGACCATGATGTTGCAAGGTTGCAACATTGTATCTGGGCGATCGTAAATTATCAGCGATTTATCGATGGTGCTCCGGCCTTTAGGAGCACAAAGGGCTTAATGGCTTACGTATAACGAGCTGCGTGATGGCGATGAAAGTGAAGCGGAATACACGATGAAGGGCTACCGGATGTTACCGTGTACAGAACTGCAAGAAAAGCTTTCTCTTTCTCTCGCTCTCTCCCTTTCCTCCTTCTCTCTCTTTCCGCGATATCTAAATATAGATCATCGATTTTCACATTTCTATGGCAAGTTTGACGCCGCGAGAATTTCAGACTAACGTAGGGCAGTGAGCAATGCGGGAACGTAAGCGTGCCTCAATATCGCGCACGAGTAATTGTGTCAAGGATACGTCTAACGTCCGAAATACGATCGTCCTATTATCCCGATCGATTTCGTGGAGGAAACTATCGCGAAAACTCGTTTCTCTCTTTTGCACGATAAAACATAAAAGACACGTGATGAAGTGGGAAGCTGAGAACGTTTTTATTGCACAGAGCGATATGGAATTTCATGAGGCAAAAGTATGATAGACAAAAAGAGGGAGGGAGAGAGAGGGAGAGATATGTGCTCTGAAGGACGCACGTTACAAAGTGCAACGGCCAGCGAACAAACAACAGACAGCGAACAAACAAACGTCAATGGTGGATTCGTTGTGTCGGACAAGCGGATTATGCGGGAGTGTCATATGTGGGCGTGATGTCGTGGTATATGGGCGATTGCGTTTCACAGTGGTATACAACTGCAATGCAGCGTTATCTATATTATGCTGTCCCGCACTATGCGGGACGCGCTTACTTGCGTGCGGGCACTTTTAAGTATCCGCAATGAGAAGAGAGAGCGAGAGAGAGAGAGAGAGAGAGAGAGAGAGAGAGAGAGAGAGAGACGCGTCGTTCCATTCGCGACGAGTGCGTCATGAATACACACGACAGATCGAAAATACGAATTCGCAGATGCCGCGTGGGCTGCAAAACGCGATCTGTCACTCGCAAACGCGTGACGGGACGGCAAGTGATAGAGTCTCTATGACATAACGGCATAGGCGTCATAACAAACGACGTTCCGTCGTCGTCAATGTGATCGTTATCGTTGGCGAATGTGTCCTTGGTGTAAAGGCGCAACTTAATTTGTTCCGCATAAAATATTACAAGAAACCAATAAGCGGTCTGCAGGAAAACGGCCGCTTAATAAAACTCGCGACCGTGAATTCGCAGGCCGGCACTGCATGGTCGTTTCGCCAAACCGCAAAGCAGATTTCTCGTTCAGTTTTTTTAATGCAAATAATCGTGCGTAATCTCTTAATTTCAAGTTGCCAGGAATTGCTTTCCGACGTACGCTGGTCTGCTTGCTCGCGTGAATTTTTACAGATGTTCAAATAAAACTTGCAATAAAACATATGTTAAAACACATTGATATCCTGTCAACGTTTTAATAATTTCTGTACAGTTTGCAACGTCGACGATAAAGTCTGAGGACACTCGAATGTCTCAAATATTTACTGACGCGAGAAAATAATTATTAAATATCAAATGTTCGATCCTGATTTCCATGAAATAATACCAAGCCGATAATGTATTTTAGATATTTAACAATTACTAAAAATATTTCTTTTGAGATATTTTTTTAAAGATATTTTTTTATGAAGAGCGCCGATGGGGCAAAATATACAGAGGGAAGCAATGTACAAGGTGCAACACAGCTGTCAAAACATACTCTACGTTTCTGTCAGCCAAGTCCTACCATTCGCGGCAAAATACACACACCAACGTTAATAAGACGGAGTATATATCCAGACCTTATTACCTTTCGCAAATATTCGTTGGAGACAAAACGACGATAAATAAGACGAAAGAAATGATCAGGAAATCGCATAAAATGGTCTAAGTCCGCCGACGTAGACCAGCGACCAAAACACACCGTGTTCTCTCCCGGTTTCTCGCGCGCGAGGAGGTCTCGTAATTGACTCGGCTCTCGATGTATATACTGTTAAGTCAAGTACCGTGAAGGGATGAAGCCCGGGATCGGGAACGATTACTGTCACCCTCGCCGAACGTTCGTCAACACGTGCAACACTGCTCCCGTCATACTATCATGGATTTGCACTATCGCGAGCTTCGCAGCTGCCTCGCAGCACTATTCTCACGTAGCGTTGCATTACCCCACCAGTGCGCGATCGGATTAATGAAAGCGCATGCGTTTATTGCGATCAATACAACGTCTCGATGTACCGGCGCGTTAATTACGCGGTGGAGCTCGCTGTCGTGTGTATACTGGCGGTTGATACAATGCCAGTTGGCAGTAAGATATTCAACAAGATCGCATGCAACGAACGCGTGCTAGTCGGAATTAATGAAACAATTATCATTTACTTGCTCTTATATTTGCCAAAAGAACTGATAGTCCACATAGTGTGCAAATAAAGTATTTTTAACGAATAAAAATATGATACTTAAGAAGAATAATGTACTTTTAAGTAGACGTGTACACTACAGCAGCCTTCGCCGGTAAATATATTTTGCTCACATCGACTGTCGTCCTGCAAGCATACCAAAGTGCATTATTTCATTATATATGCGTATATACGAATATAAACTATATAAATGGCTTTTACAAAAAGTATTCAAGTACCCCGGTTGCACGTTAGAATCCAAGTTGGCGACTTTAACCGACAGTCTCGTCGGGAGTCCTTCGTTCGATAGATCGACGACTTGCGGTTCGTTGTCCTCGAAGTTGATCAGGAGTAGTACGAAGCGGAAACCAGAGTTGCGAATCACACCCAGAACTTTGTTACCATTCGTCGTGATCGATCTGTAACTTCCCTCGGTAAGAGCCGGTTCCGTTTGGTGCATGGAGGTTAAAGTCTTGTAGATTTTGTAATGTGATACATTAGCCGCCTTCTGCTCTGCCAAATTCAATGTCTTGTAGTTCTCGTGTACTGGCAGCCACGTCGAGTTTGCCGTGCTAAAGCCTACCGTAGAAAAATAATAGAGAGATCTCGAATTATCAGTTATTATTTACAGAGTCAGAATTCTTATTGTTGGAAAGGATAACCAAAGGCTGTAAATTAAATCAAAATTATTATAATTTCCGATATTGAATTAATTTGATTTAGAGCATAATTCAAAGGTGTGTCAAGAACAATTTACTACTTTAACATCACATAGTTAAGTAGTTGCGCGATTTTACCTGCATTCTTCGTCGCGTCCCACTGGAACGGCGTGCGCTCTGGATCACGGGATACAGTCGCGTAAGTATCTTTGCCCGCATTGCACGCCGCGGGATCCTTCGTGTCCTCCCAGGATATGTCTCTCTTGTCGACCATGCCGATCTCATCGCCGTTATACGTCACCGCTAGACCTGGCAAGATCATGGACAACATGGTCATTTGATCAGACCTGCCAGGGAAACGAGAAGCGATGCGCGGATTGTCGTGATTGCCCAACTGAAAAAAATTCCTAATTTTGTTTCGTCTTGATCCGTGAAGAAAATTTCAACGATTTCTTGTCTGATGGTTGTAATTTAAAAAATGTTACAATTCCATTTAATGAATTCACACATTCACGTACCACCCAATTGGCAATTTCGCCGCTCGGCATCGAACTCATCCAGGTGTCGATCTCACGCTTGAAATCTTGCGCGGACGATTTAACGGTCAGATTAACTACGAACATGAAATTGAAGGGTAGCAAGTCGTAATCGTAGTACAGTATAGTGTGCTCCAAATTGGTGTACGCCTCCATCACAAACAACTGAATCACAGGCGGGATACATTTTAGATGCGCGTGCGGATTAACGAGAAGCAGAGAATAATCTGCAAAATGTCATTCACCTTTTGATCCAGATTACGTGCATCGGCGTACTCGTCCATAAATTTTCGCCAAGTCCCGAGTAACTCGTAAGTGGCAACTTGATCTATCGTGTAAATGTGATTTAGGTATTTGTAATCTCGCGGTGTGGTGTCGGCCGCGCCACTTCTCGGCTCATCCCGTAATTTCGAATCTTCGTAGATGAACGGACTGGAATCGACGCGAAATCCGTCTATACCAAGGTCCAGCCAAAACTTGAGGACTTTCTAAATAGCCAATATTCGAAATAATTATATACATGTAACGGTGACTTCATGAAACTTCGTGAAGTTCGGAAAAGGACGAACCTAACATACGTTTATCAGAATCTAAATCTATAACTGAAATAGAGAATGGTATCAGAAGGCAAGAAAAGCTCTTCCTTCAAGAAGGTGACATGTCGCAACAGTTTTTGAGAGAGAAACATTTTCTCGAACTTACTATTAACTCTTCTCTTACGGCAGGATTGTAGAAGTTCAAGTCGGGTTGCCTGTATTCGAATTGATGAAGATACCATTGCTTGTGCGAATCGACGTAAGTCCACGCGGAGTCGCTAAACACGCTAATCCAATTGTTGGGCGGCTTTTTGCCATTCTCTTTTTTGCCATTCGCCCATACATAATAGTCTTTGTACTTGCTGTCGCCCTGAAGAGCCTTTTGGAACCATATATGCTTGTCGGACGTGTGATTCGGCACAAGATCGAGAACCACCTGTGAGTATCATATTATAAAATGGTCCCGATGAGAAGCGACGGCTAATTAATTTTCAAAAATTGTTGCGTACTTTTAAGCCGAGTTCTTTAGCACGCGCCAGAAGAACCTTGAAGTCCTGAAGATTACCAAAAATTGGATCGACATCTGTGAAGTCGGATATGTCGTATCCAAAATCTACCATAGGACTCGGATATATGGGTGATAGCCAGATTGCATTGATACCACTTTCAACGATATGATCCAACTTCGAAGTTATCCCTAGCGACACGAAGAAGAAAATGAGGCTCTTAACGTCATTGATGTCTCTAAATATCCCATATAACACAACATCTAAAATCGAGACATAAGACGTCTTGAAGACGTTTTAAAAACGTCTTAGAGATGTTTTATGTTTCAAAGTTTTAGAGACAACTTAAAGACGTCTTAAAGACATCTTATATCCCAATTTTGAACATTACGTTGTGTAGGATGATACTTGTACCTCTCTCACGTTCGTGGATCTTTAACCCGTTTATAGCTAGCGATCAATATTTTTAAGTAATCGAACAACTCGTTTCAAGATCGAGTCTATGTGATCATTTGGATCTAAATTTGAACTTGAAACTTGTATACTTCTACTTGGAATTGTTAAAACGTAATTCGAATCTATTATCTGAACTATACTTGAAATGTATTTACTTTCGAAGCCTTTCGAAACACAAACAGACAATCCTAAACTAATCAGACTTACCTTTCAAATCGCCTATGCCATTAGCATCCGAGTCGTACAAGCTTCTTGGGTAAATCTGATAAAAAACAGTGTTGTTCCACCAAGCTTTATTGTGGATCTCAGCGAAAGAGATACTCGTGAACAGCAAAAGGGCGCACAAGCGCATCGCCGGCGACATCGTGCTGTTTGCGTATTTTGTAAGTCTCAACATCATTTATATATATTGTAACGGTAAAAAAATCAGCCACGTCTTTAACGGTCTATGCTTAATGAGCGTTACGGTATCTCTGTGTCACGTAAAAAAAGTAATAAATTATGCATGTGAATACTAATTGTGTTGATAGATGTGACATTTTAACTACATGTGCGGCTATTCTACCGTGACAAATAATCGATATTATGATACGAGACGTCAAAGGATTAATGGCCCCATCGTTTGAGTCACCCGGAAGTAACACGGGATAAACAGAAGTGTTTGAGTTAAACATTCTCGCGCGAATTTTACCTTGTAAAATTATATCATAATTATTATTATTATGATTTCATTGCAAATTCATCGCGATAAAACAATTGTAGGTGGAAAAAGAAACGTAAACGTTAAGTCAAAATTTCACAATTAAAAAATTAACGTTTACGTGTCTGGAATCATGTGTTGTTTGTATAACAACGCTGTTACAACACCGTCTCGTGTGGGGATATAATTTATCTTCCAAATTCGCAGGGCAAACTTCATTTCCGCGTGAGTTGCTCGTGTTTCTCTTGTGCAAAGTGTACTGAAATTCGACGTGAAAACGTCGAAAAGACGCAATTAGCTGCGAGAAGATACTTGTAGTTAGCTGATTATTGGCGTATATCTAAATATATTTGTTGCGTTTGGTATAATGAACGAGGATTATTAATAAATGACAGGAATGCTAATTGAATACTAATTACATCCAGTTTGACGTCCGATCGACTATCAATTTTTATAGATACGGATGGCGGCGTTTAAGTCGTCTAATTAAGAAAAACGATTAATGAAGATTTTACTGAATTCACTATGTTACACTCGTGAATTTATAACAATGTTTAAAAGTTTCAGAAACAAATTTCAAACAACTTTTGAAATTAATCTTATCTTATCTTGACTTGTCACTGTCCATATGCCACTTTCAAAACCCATATAAAAACAAAGAAAATAATGTTCAAGTTACTACCGAGTCAACGAGTAAGAAACTGCAGCGAGTTTGTCGGTAAATATTAAATTTAAAACGTCACAATATGTTAGAAGATTTTACGAGACAAGCAAAACTAAAATATTACTAATGCTCGTGCATATTTACTATTGACGAAAGAGCCAGGCAACTAATTACACAATTTTTATTTACACACGTTGTCTTTATACTACGTACACAGAGAGAACGATTTGTTGAATAAAATAAACCTTTCTTTGGAATAGTCCAAACAAATTGTTTGATACAACAAAAATATTTCTTTGGAACTAAGACGCAAATAAATAGTTTTGTTGCGTCAAACAAAATTTTATTCGATCAAACAATTTGTTTGAACCATTCCAAAGAAGTGTTTATTTCGTTTTCAACCAAATAATTTTCTCTATATAGATAATCGAACAGACTAGCTGTCGCATACGCTAAATACTAGTTCGCGTAATCGGGCGAAAGTATGTCAATGTATTCTCTTGTTAGGTTTCGTCAAAGCAATCCCGAGAATCTTTCCGGAAGAAAATACAAAATAAAAAAACTCTTTAATTCATTAAAATTTTGTTAAATCGCTGAAACCATTCACAATATCGTCTGCGAGAATGATGATGATATGCCGCTTTTTGCAGTCGTTTTCTTCGCAACCATTTTCCAATAAAGTTGCAACATGAAGTACTATGCTTTTAATATAAACGTGTTCCGTTCGACAAAAGATAACTACAGCATATCAATCAATTTTGAAAACAGAAAATATGTTTTTAAAACACATCCTGTTATGATACACAGTTTAAATATAGACACAGTTTAAATATACGAGATTTATAACTCACTCTGGTCTCAGTTTTTCGCGATGAGTAAAATACTTCTGGCGCAACTGCTCTTCACATTATACCTTTCAGATGTCTTGATACCTGTGGCAGTTGCAACTTTGCAGGAAAATGGTTGCGAAAAAAATGATCGCAAAAAGCCTCATATTATCATCATCCTCGCAGACGACCTGGTGAGTGGTTTCAGCGATTTAACAAAATTTTAATGGAATTAAACTCTTTATATTTTGTATTTTCTTCCGAGAGGATTCTCGGAATTGCTTTGACGAAACCTAACAAGAGAGTACATTGACATACTTTCGCCCGATTATAAACAATGATAATAAACAGAGATGTCGACTTGGCTAGGTGGCGTAAGTGAGCGTTGCAAAAGCGAGCGTCTGAGAAATTTAGAAAGTTTTGATTTTGATAAAAGATTGTAATAAACAGAGATGTTTGAGGTAAATTCCATATTTTTATTTGCAGGGCTGGAACGACGTCAGCTTTCATGGTTCTAATCAAATTCCGACACCGAATATCGACGCTCTCGCGTATAATGGAGTTATTCTGAATCGTCATTATGTACTACCAATTTGCACGCCAAGTAGAGCAGCCTTGATGACTGGGAAATATCCAATTCACACGGGCATGCAACACGCAGCTTTAGATCCGTCAGAACCACGTGGACTTCCACTAAATGAGACAATATTGCCACAAGTATTTGTTTAAAAAATCATCGTTGTCGTAATTTGGAAAAACCAAACCAATATCTTGATTAAGCATACTTCAATAGTAAACAGGTTTGGGATTGATTTTATTCTGTTATAGTTTTTGAAAGAAGCGAATTATGCAACATATATAGTGGGTAAATGGCACATAGGTTACTACAAACACGAATATACACCGTGTTTTCGCGGTTTTGATACGTGTTTTGTTTGTTGGAATGGTTTCCAAGATTATTTTAGTCACGACACAGCGGAGCTAGTAAGTTACTTTGAGAATATTATATATTTTCTTTTTCAACGAAAAGATATAAGATAAAAAAGAAATACGAGGTGATTTTTATTCAACTTAAAGAAAATATTAAGAAGGGAGACACTTTGTTCAAAAGATTGTACTTGTTAGTAGTAATCTTTTTTTCAGAATACACCGAATAAGGGCATAGACATGAGGCGGAATATGACGATCTCGTGGGACACAAGGGGCAAATATGTAACGGATCTCTACACCGAGGAAGCAATACACTTAATTAATAATCACAATATAGATGATCCAATGTTCTTATATCTGTCTTATACTGCTCCTCACAGCGCAGGTGTGGAGCACTCATTACAAGCTCCTCCCGAAGAGATCGAAAAATTCACCTACATCAACGATAAAAAGAGAAGAATTTACGCTGGTACAGTATTACTTTTTATTATCGATTAATTCATTTCTAATGTTGAAGTATTTTTATTTGCTATATCTCAAAATTCTGAAAAAAAAGAAAGTTTTATACGCCACACAGTGGAGACAAATGGAAATTTACTGTTCAAAAGTCGCTAGAGACCACAATTTTATAGCAATCGGGATGATTTTTTTTAACAGCTGTTAAATACTAGATCTTAATACTGACTTTACATTTATGTTGAACGACTTTGTATACTCTATTACAACATATATACTGTGTACATACTGTATACATATACTGTATACATTATGTTAAAACATAATGATTTTGTTTATGTTGACAGGAGATTAACAGTTGTCAACTGCCAAATTCTGATTTTTATATCAGATTTGTAATCAGCGATGCTGAAAACCTTAGTACACTGTAATGTACAGCGAAAAGATGGAAAGTTTTACAAATGGAGTGGCTCACAAAACTTAATAATTTTTTAAAAATTCTTATTAATATTACAACATTTAGAAGAATTAAAAAAAAAATCGGGCTCGATAGTTTTTTTCTACATTGATTAACGTTTAATTAAAAAAAAATTCATCCCGATTGCTATAAAATTGTGGTCTCTAGCGATTTTTGAACAGTAAATTTCTATTTGTCCCACTGTGCGCCAGTCATGGGACAATCGCTGCCTTGTTTTGAAAAAGATACTGATCATTCTAAGGTAACAAAACTGTTCGCAAATATTACACGCGTTACGTACCACGCAATTCAACTTAATTATGCGCCCCGTGTGCATATTATATCTAAAAAATATTAAATTTAATTTAGTTTAAAATTATATGATAAACAACAATGTCCATAAGTTCGATAAACCTAATGATCCCTTCTTCGCAATAATGTTTACTAGATATGTTACATTTAAATATATTTTATTTTTGATATTACTATTTATAGCCATGGTTTCTAAATTAGACCAGGGGGTCGGCAATGTTATAGAAGCCTTGAAAAATCGCAGTATGTTGGAGAACAGCATTATTGTCTTCATGAGTGATAATGGTGCTCCCACCAATGGTTTTCTTGCTAATCACGGCAGTAATTATCCTTTTCGTGGAGTAAGTATTCGTTGCGCAGAAAGCACTTCTCACTTCATGTGAGGTCGTGATTGATACTTGATTCAACCTCTAATGCAAATTGGAACGGAATATTTGCAGATAAAAGACACTGCTTGGGAAGGCGCTGTACGAGGAGTAGCTGCAGTTTGGAGCCCTTTAGTCAAGAATTCCAAGCGAGTCTCTAATGACTTAATGCACATAACCGACTTGTCCCCTACTTTGTTAACCGTCGCTGGTTAGTTACAAATAGCTCTTTAATCTCACCGTTGAAGAAACATTAATAAAATCTTTGTTACAGGCGTGAAGGAAATTAATGGTAAAGATGGCAAGAACATGTGGGAGACAATCAAATACGGCAAGCTCAATCCGAGAAACGAGGTGTTGATAAACATCAACGATATATTTCATTATGAGGCCATTATAAATGTTACAGACGAGAATGTTATGTACAAGTACGTGCGCGGTCAGGCCCCGCTGACTTCTAATTGGGTGGGAGATAGCGGAAGAAACCCTTCTGAGAAACAACCACCGTATTTGCCTGCGACCGTTTTGGATAGCAAAGCAGGAGCTGCTATCGCTACAGTGACAACTAGTAATAATAAGTCTGCACTCATTGCACAGGATATCCTGCGGTTAAGACAAGAGGCAACAGTCCATTGTAACGTTATGAAAGAGAACAAGGTAGATGATCTTGAGAAATCAAGGGAACGACTTTTTAATTTAAGATTTCATCCACGCTTTAAGAGTTTACACTAAGCATGTTTGCACGCAAACAAATAACGTTTTTTCATTTTTGTCATCTGTTCGAGATCAAATTGTCATTGACGTCATTCATGCTATTTACAGGCTCGAAACTGCACATGGTCAAAGCCATGTCTCTTCGACCTAAAGAGAGATCCTTGCGAAAAGATAAACATAATTGAACAGGAACCCAATGTCGCAAAGAACTTACAGGAAGCTCTGAATAAGTACAGATCAAAGATGCTACCGCCGAACAACAAGTTCAAAGATTGGGAAGCAAGTCCGTTTTGGTGGAACCGCACGTGGGTTTGCTGGCAAGACCCCAATCAACAACATGAATTCATCAACATATTTTTTACTTTTCTTTATTATTTCGTACCTACTGTAGCTTATTTCTTGTCCTTGTCCTTCTAAAGGGCTTTTTGATAATATCTTATATTAATTTTTTATATTTATCTTATGATTATATCTTATGTTTTATTTTATTATATCGTATTCCTATTATATCTTATTACTTATTATCTTCTCTTTTCTTTGCCTGATTATAAACTATAAAATGTCATACATTCAACTAATTGTTGAGATGTTAATGACATCGACTTCGTACTGTCAGCTTCTCTTACCTTTATTTAAATCGCGGAGAATAATACAAGAGAGCGATATAAATGTTTATACCACCATATAAATAACGAAGTGGTTGGAAATGTACATTTGTCTGGCAATTCTAAATTCGTAATTTTATTGGAAATTATTGTATCGAGATGTAATTTTAAGTACTATGTAAAATGTACGATAATTGTAAAATATTACGTAAGATAATTTAGAATGATAAAACTTGAATAAATCTTTCGTCTCGGATTTTTTTTTTTTTATTCATGCTTCTCTCTTTCTCTATACAAAATCTTAGAATCTTAGAAATAGAACAATCGAAGAATTTACTGTGGATTCTTTTGATTACCTATGATTCGTCTTACATAGTTTGTCTTCAATATGTATAATTAATAAAAATAATAATATTATTAATAATAATAATGATAGTAATATTATACATACTATATTAGGCTATTAGGCCAAAAAATCGGTTGCGTTCTTATCAGCCATATTTAATGAACGTTACGATATCTCGATATCATGGGGTGATAAATTATATATATAAATACTAATGGTGTTGATGGACTTAAGCATCTTAACTGCTTGCGCGACTTGATAAATCCGCAATGATAATCGACGTCACGATACGAGACGTCACGAGATTAATGACATACTTTTTGTCGTTTTGGACTTCCCAGAAATAACACGGAATAAACAGTGATGCTTGAGCAAAGTACATTCTTGTAAATTTTGTCTCGTGAAATTATATCACAATTGTTATCATTGTGATTTCACAACGAATTCACCATGATAACGACTATACGTGAAAAAAAGCGACAGAACACTGACTTCTTTCTACAACGTTTACATGATATTTTGGGCAACTATGTAAAATTATAGATGTTTTTACATTGTGATATTACGTGCGGGAATAAAATTAGAGCGTAATATATTTTTTTTCTACATATTGCGAAATATACAGCCTTGTCACATATTGCGCAATATTCTAATTGACAATAATTCGTGACAATATCCGACATAAACCGATTAATAAGTTCTTTCCTGACTTATCAATGCCAAATCGAGTATAATCATACAGATATTGCCAATATTGATTGAAAAAAACATTAGCGATTCATTGATTTTGGGATAATCACGTAATCATGATACGTTTTGAAAGTATATAACTAGTAAAATACATATGTATTTGCTATAATCATCAAGGCGAGGGATATGTCGAAACTGCATACGGTACGTCGCACGGTTTGCGGCATATCGCGAGAAGAATTCTTCTAGATCAACTTCAAACCATAAAGTTTTGTTGATTTATTAACAAAATAATTGCCTCGTAGAAACGATTATATCAAGGTGTCTTCTTTAAAGACTTCATAAGTCTTCATTAAAATTTTCCAAGATAACTTCTCATATATTTGTCTCTCTTTCTGCTGAATGAAACAGAATCGTTCCAAAGTTCATAAATTTCGCATCAGCTATTTTTGAGTGATTATTGTACAGACTATATGTTCTTGATGTTATTATCATCTTATGCAACATAAAGCACAATCTGCTATAACGTGCTCAATGTTAAATATAATCTGCTATAACGTGCTCAATGTTAAATACAATAAATAATACGATAAGACGTGAGATATTATATTTGACGCATATTTCGTATATATGTCGATTTATTTGATATTTCTTCGGTTTGTGCATAAAGTATTTCGCGACAGACGATACTACCAGAACAATAGTGACTCCGCATAAAAACATATAGAAGATATAAAATAAAATTGTTTTATTTTAAATATCGGACGTTTGAAAGAAAAAGTTGCTTCCGCATTCAAGAAATAGATGGCTTATATATATATATATGTGTGTGTGTGTGTGTGTGTGTGTGTGTGTGTGTGTGTGTGTGTGTGTATAACGATTAAAAGCACATTTGTGATTCAATTTTAATTTATCTATTTTTGTGTATACAGATGGCGGTTAATTCGATTGAATAAAGGAAAAAAATTAACTGAACTCACAATACCACTTGTGAACTTATAACGATGTTTCTACTAAAGGTTTCCTAAAATTAAATCGAACGACTTTTGCCGTCTGAAATTAATCTTTTTTTATTTCCTACCACAATCTTCCAAAGTCAGTGTGTGAAAATAAAAATGATATTCGGCTACCGTGACTACCGTGACTCACTACGTGAGTTACTACCGTGACAGTCTACGACGAATTAGTCGCTAAGTATTAAACTTAAATCATCACAATATCGAGACAAGCATAGCTAAATATTATACTATCATCTCGCATATGTTTCTTTACTTATCGGCAAAAACATCGAGCAGCTAGTAGATTTTCATTCACACATGTTATCTTTATACTACACAGATAACAGAGCAGTTGCATACGCTAGATACTAATTTGCGAAATATAGATGAAGTGCTATGTTTTTAATATAAACACGTTGTTATAAAACGCAGTCGACAACTTGATCGATATTGTTCAGACACATCTAACGGAGCCCTTAGGTACTACGTGACTCTTCCTCGTCGTACGTTTTTTGTTTGTCACGGGTTCCGTATATACAGGGTGTCCCGCGTAAGACGGACCAAAAGAAAAATATAAGTAGAACACATAAAAGTGAACAAAAATTGTATAGGTTATTTTTCAAACAACCACGTAAAATTTCGAGATATTAATTAAAATAGTTGGACAAATTAGAACGCGCGATACGACAGGCGGGACATACGGCTCGCAGGGATCGGCGAAGAAAATGGAAGAACGCACACGTACACGGACGCACACACAGAGCTACTCATTTCAGTATGCCAAACGACCCATCTCTTTAGCCTATAAGATAGGCCCGCGAGTAATCATCCATTTTCTTCGCCAGCCGCGGCGAGCCGTATGTCCCGCCTGCCGTGTCGCCGCGCTCTGATATGCTCAACTATTTTAATTAATATCTCGAAATTTTACGTGGTTGTTTGAAAAATGGCCTATATAATTTTTGTTCACTTTTATGTGCTCTACTTATATTTTTCTTTTGGTTTGTCTTACACGCGGGACACCCTGTATATACATATAATCGTTCGTTATCCGTTCACTAGCAATTACGGTGTTATCTTTTCCTTTTCGCTATATTGTATCTTTGTGCGTGCAATAAAGAACTTGTATTGTGAAGACGTGTTCCCTATTGTTCCGTGCGTTACACACGTTCTGTTCGAAGAAGGATAAATTGCAGCACATTAATTAAAATTCGGAGACAGAAGATATGTTTTGAAAATGCATTCTGTCATAACATATAGTTACACATACTCGGTTTGTGAAGACGTGTTCCCTATTGTTCCGTGCGTTACACACGTTCTGTTCGAAGAAGGATAAATTGCAGCACATTAATTAAAATTCGGAGACAGAAGATATGTTTTGAAAATGCATTCTGTCATAACATATAGTTACACATACTCGGTTTGTGAAGACGTGTTCCCTATTGTTCCGTGCGTTACACACGTTCTGTTCGAAGAAGGATAAATTGCAGCATATTAATTAAAATTCGGAGACAGAAGATATGTTTTGAAAACGCATTCTGTCATAACATATAGTTACACATACTCGGTTTCAGTTTTTCGCGATGGGTAGATTACTCCTGATGCAACTGTTCTTCGCACTGTGCCTTTTGGATGCCTTGATATCTGTGACAATCGCAATTTTACTAGAAAATTCTGGAAGGACCAGAGAAAATGACTACAAAAAGCCGCATATCGTTATCATCCTCGCAGACGATTTGGTGAATGTTTTCAGCGACCTAAAAAATTATGAATTAAAGATTTCTTTTATACTGTATTTTCTTTTGAAAAATTCTCGGGATTGCTTTTACGAAAGAGAGAGTATATTGATATATTTTCGCCCGTTAATAAACAGTGATAATAAACAGAGATGTCTGAGATAAATTCCATGTCTTTGTTCGCAGGGCTGGAACGACGTCGGTTTCCATGGTTCCGATCAGATCCCGACACCGAATATCGACGCTCTCGCGTATAATGGAGTTATTCTGAATCATCATTATGTACCAGCATTGTGCACGCCAAGTAGAGCAGCCTTAATGACTGGAAAGTATCCAACCCATACAGGTATGCAACATAGTGTTATATTACCGTCAGAACCACGTGCACTTCCACTAGAAGAGAAGCTACTATCGCAGGTACGTATGTTAAGTATCTTCCTTATCATAAAATAAATTGCAAATCAATATCCTGATTGAAGATACGTCAATAATAGACAGGTTTCGGATTGATTTTGTTTATAGTATTTGAAGGAAGCGGGTTATGCAACACATATAGTGGGTAAATGGCACCTGGGTTTCTACAAACAGAAGTATACACCGCTCTTTCGCGGTTTTGATACGCATTTTGGTTATTGGAATGGTCTCCACGATTATTACACTCACGACACACTGGATCCAGTAAGTTATTTTAAGGATATCACATATTTCCTTTCTCATCGACAAAAAATAAAAAACGTGGCAGTTTCTACTCAACTGAAGGAAGATATTAAAAAGAAAGATACTCTGTTGAAACAGTTGTACTGATCAATAATCAAAATTGAACTTTTTTTTTAGTTTATATTAAAACAAGGCATAGACATGAGGCGGAATATGACGGTCGCGTGGGACACAAGGAACAAATATTCAACGGATCTCTTTACCGAGGAAGCAGTACGTTTAATTAATATTCACAATGCCGATGACCCAATGTTCTTATACCTGGCTCAAATTGCTCCCCATAGTGGAAATATAAATCAATTACTACAAGCTCCTTCCGAAGAGATCGAAAAGTTCTCTTACATCACTGATGAAAAGAGAAGAATTTACGCTGGTACGGTGTTACTTTTCATTATCGATTAATTCATTTTTAATGTTGAAGTATTTTTATTTGCTGTATCTTAAAATTCTGAAAAGGAAGAACATTTTATACACCAGTCATGAGGCAATTGTTGCTTTGTTTTGAAGAGTTTTGATCGTTCTAAGATAACAAAAATGCTCGCAAAAATTACACGCGTTACATACCATGCATTTAAACTTAATTAATTATGCGTGATCGCGTAATATGTAAGAAATATAATTTTTATTAGATGTCATATATATAAACTAATTAATCTTATTTCTTAATATTACTATTTATAGCCATGGTTTCTAAATTAGACCAGTGCGTCGGCGATGTTATAGAAGTCTTGAAAAAACGCGGTATGTTGGAGAATAGCATTATTGTCTTCATGAGTGATAACGGTGCACCCACTAATGGTTTTTTGGCTAATCAGGGCAGTAATTATCCTCTTCGTGGAGTAAGTGTTCATTGCGAAGGAAGAATTTTGATCGTATAAAAACTTGATGCAAGTTAACTCGATTCGAGCTGTAATGCAAATGGAATCGGAATATTTGCAGATAAAAGAAACCGCTTGGGAAGGCGGCGTGCGAGGAACAGCTGCAATTTGGAGCCCTCTAATCAAGAAACGCGAACGGGTCTCGAACCAATTAATGTATATGGCCGATTGGTTGCCCACTTTGCTGTCCGTCGTCGGTTAGTTGCAAATTGCTTTTCGATCACCGTTAAAGAAACATTAATAAAATGCTGATTATAGGCGTAAACAAGGAAGAAATTGGCGAGATTGATGGCTTCGACATGTGGCCGACAATCGCATTCGATGAGATCAGTCCTAGAGAAGAGATGGTGATAAACATTGACAGTATTAGCAAATACGAGGCCATTCGTCTTGGCAAGTACAAGTACGTGCGCGGTCAGACCACATCGAGTTCTGAGTGGTTAGGAGAGAGTAGAAAAAACTCGACTGAGCAACAACCGCAATATCTGCCTGAAACAGTATTGTATAGCAAAGCTGGAGTTGCCATTGCCGAAGTGACAGCTGGTGACAATAATGCTATACTGACTTCTCAAAAGATCTTGGAGTTAAGACAAGAAGCGAAAGTCTATTGCAACGTTACAGAAGCGGAGAAGGTGAGCGATCTCGAGAAATCGGGGAAATGATTTTTTATTTGAAATTTTATCCACGCTTTGAAAGTTTACACTAAAATATGTTTGTACGCAAACAAATGACGTTCTTTTGCACCTTGTTGTAGTCCACTCGAGATCAAAGTGTTTTCATGCTTGCAGATTCAATGCCACGCATGGTCAACGCCATGTCTCTTCGATCTAGAGAGGGATCCTTGCGAAATGATAAATATCATTGAACAGAAACCTTCCGTCGCGGAAGGCTTACAACAAGCTCTGGATCGGCACAAATTGACTATGGTACCGCCGAACAATAAGTTTTTTATAGATCCGCGAGCAAATCCGCATAAGTGGAACAACACGTGGGACTGCTGGTTGGATCACAACCCAGAAACGTTTATACATATGAACAAAATTATTGGTGTATATTTTGTCACATTTGTCGCGATCGTGTTTTGCGTTTTCGCGTTCGTGCACAACTTGCAATTAAAACCTAAAAAACCTAATAAAACCTAAAACAAACCTAAAAAATCGTATAGTTTGAAGCACATTCATTTGCAAAATGATTATACAGACAAGTATAACGATGTATGGAAAGAGGAATGAATTAATTCAGTTAATTCAGGTATTTACTGTAATTCGTGGATAGAAAAATATTGTTCTGTGTTCTTCTTATTTTATCTCTTACTATTCCTATATTATATCTTACTATTTTCTTCGTATACTATACCTTATTGTCTCTTCTTTCCTCTCTCTTCACCTATTTACAAATTACAAAGTGGCGTCCATTTATCCAATTGCTGAGGCGTTAATGATATTGACTCTATACTGTTGGCTTGTCTTATCTTTATTTTGACTGCAAGATGCAATCCTGGTGATATAAATGTTTATATCACCGTATAGATAACGAATTGGAACTTGGAAATGCGTGCAAAAATGCGTATTTGCTCGGTAAGTTCGCAATTCCATCAGAAGTTATTTCATCAAGCTATGATTCTCATGTATTGTGTGAGATGAGTAAGATGATATAAATGATAGAATTTATATAAATCTTTCTCCCTTCCTTCTTATCTCTTTATTTATGCTTCATTTTTTCTCTGTACAAAATTTTATGGAAATAGAACAATTGAATAATTTACGATTACCGCAGATTATCTCTGGATTAATTATTATTCGTCTTGCGCGGCTTCCCTTCGACGTACAATTAATAATAATAATAATAATGATAGTGTAATAACAATAATTGCACCAAAAAACCGGAAGACAATCGCAATTAATAAAGACCGTAAGTAATAGATAATTCGTAAGATATGTAAATATTCTAATTAACAAATCAGTGAAATATTTACGCCCGCGCATTCGTAATGCTAAGTTTCAAAATAATTTCAATGCATGCTATCGATAATTTAGTCAGAAAATAAAAAAAAAGAAAGACGGAAAAACACACTGAAATTACATATCCTAAGGCAACATTTTAGGTTTCATATTATCTCGTACACATCAGCTATACAACGTTATAATACATGAAAGTCTGCTCCTCGTATTCTCTTCTTTCTCGAAGAGGAGCGACTTTTCCGAGAAAGAACACTACCTACAATCTGTACATGTGATTTGAAAAATATCTCTTGCTAACGCCTTCTTCCGCCACGCCACACCCTCCCGCGGGAAAATTCATCGCGATCGTTAGCTAGCGTGCAAGCTCAAACGACTTCTGCCTGAAAAATGCATGACGAGTTCCAACTACGCATAGATAACTGCGAGTATAAGTCTTGGCAGTTGGCACTTGGCAGGAATGTATCCAGAAGGCAAAAACAATGGCCGTTTCACTTCCGCTGTTCGTTCATCACATGTGCACTACCTTCGGCGTGCTAAAAACATATTTCACGTGATAATGCCGGCATCACCTTCACAATTGAAGTGTTTATTGCATAAAGAGGATTCATTGACTTAAACGTATTGAAATGGATGGATATGTGAAGGTGAAGTTGCACGAAGCATATCAATCGAGTTCAGAAAAACGAAGAGCAATCTGTGACAATGAATCTATAACAATGAATCTATAACGAAAGCGAGTATCTGTGCGAGTAATTAAAAATCACTGAAAAAATCATAATACACCATGAGATTGATGACCTCTATAATCAAAGATCCGTTGAACCAAGTATCTGAATTCATGACGGGAGGTGGAGAGGACCAGGAAAACTAAACACTTGTCGAACTGTCAACTGAAAGGATTAAGGAATTATGATGACTCATGAAGAGAATCAAAACTCTATAGAACAAAGAGATCGCGATATCGTCAGTCTGTGAAGTCCGGGAATTGTCTATTCGAAGTCTTACGGAATTAACGAGATATCTAACGAACGAAATTTTTCTTTTTGTAATTACCTCTTGCCCCACAACCAATTCAGGAGGACGCTCGATTGGCTCCGAACATCTCGAGCTGGAAGCAAACGTCGATTCGCATAGTTAGAATTAACATAGTTCGGAACGCTCGATAGCGCGTTCCTCGAATGTTCTCTGCGTATCGATTGATACCTACAGAGTGTATAATTAGCGTTGACGAGCCTCGCGGCTGCTTCGGGTGGTAACGTACTTAATACGTCCCTGTGCGCTAACAAGGACATTTGTTGCGTATGCCTTAGCTCCCGCTCGTCCTTTAATCGTACGTCTTTCGTGTGGCTGACCGAATGTAACTGCGACAATCTAAAGGAGAGACTAGCTTATAACTACCTGCAAGCGGCTTACAATACGCATGGAGACTGAGCATTTGAACGTTGTGTCGAGAGACTAGAATATTTTCGTTTTCCAATATCGTTCATGAGCGACGGAGGATATTTACATGGACAGATTACGAAGAAGCCATTCGATTTTTTACCAATCAACGAGACAACGAAATTTTTGATCGATTTGCAAAGTAATAATTTTAATTACGACTCGTAATTATTATATACCGTTGAAAAAAACTGAGTCGTTAATTGCGCCGATGGATAAACGAGGTATTAATGACTGAAGCGAAGAAGAACTTAGCTTGGTAATGAATCTCAATTATCAAACTAGGAGAAAATATCTATATGATAATAATAGCTTTTCTTTGATTGTCTCTTTAAGTATGCCATGTACTATAGAAGGAATAGTATTAGTGTCCTATGTTTAGCATTAAGTATACCTAAAAAATTCCGAGCCTATAACAACATAAAAAAATTCTTGTTATATATAAATCAAAATTGAAATTAAACAGAATTAATTCGAGATTAAATGTAAGTAAAAATGTTAAATATAACTTAGCATTTAACTCTAAATTAATCCTTACAGAAAAATATATTAAATCCTCCGGGGTTTAGCGCTAAATATAATTTTCTATTTATACGTAACTACAGGACTACGCGGAAACCGATACAGTAAATCTGCAGTCACACGATAGTAAAATTATACTTCACTTACTTGAGAGCAAGAGCTTCTTTATTCTCCATTGGGTCATCGATGGCTTCTTTGGCGATTTCAACTGGTCCTTCGGATTTGGAAGGCGACGGTTGTTCCACAACGGGTTCGACTATCGTTAACGGCGTCGGGTCTTTCGTTGGGCTCGCTTCAACGCTGCTCGCTCTCCTGAGCTCTTCGTTCACTCGGATGGCATTAGACAATCGTAGTTGCAACGTGTCGCGTTCCTCGAGCAACTGCATTAGTTCATGAGTCAGCTCCTCGCATCTGACATCCCTTTGATGAAGCATATACAACGCGAGGTCCAACTCGTTCGAAGCAACCTCCTTGTCGGATGTTTGAGTGATATCCGGACTCTTCGATGCCGCGGCTTCGATAACGGATACGTCTTTCTTCAAGGCATGCTGTATTACTTCGTACTCGGCCACTTTTTGCTCTAACAACTGTTTCAGCGTGTTCACCTCCGTTTCCCTGGCCGTCAAAATTTGCCTCAGCTCGTTCAGCTGTTTCTCCTCCTCGGTGCACAACGCCAAGAGTTCCTCTATACGAACCTCTTTTTCGTTTATCTGCATCTTCAGATTATGGAATACAGTGTCCTTGGTGATACTCAGTTCGGCTAATTTTCGCTCTTTCTCCGTCAAACCGTCGGTCATTTGCATCAGTTCGTTTTCCTTCCGCTGTAATCTGTCACTCCAGTCGTCTTGCAACTGCGTCAACTGCGTCCTCAAGTTCTCTATGTCGCTGTCTTTCAAGCGGAACTCCGCCAGTAACTGTTGGTTCTCTTCCGACAGTCGTTGCTTTATTTCGCCGATCTCTGCTTCTTTTCTTTGCAGTTCTCTCTTCAAGGATTCCTCAGCTTCGACGCGGATCTGCTCTTTTTCGGAATATAGCCTCTCGATGGTGGAATATAGCTTCTCGATGGTATTCTTACTCTCCTCGGAAAGTCTCTCGATATTTTTGAGACGCGACAGCTCCTCCTGCAGTGTCGCTATAGTCGCCTTCAACGTCTGCACCTCCTGATCTTTTCCGTACAATTCTCCAGTCAATCTCTGCAGGGTCTCACGCAGTTCAAACTCGTCCGATTGCGGCTCCATGCTGGCCTGGAGACACAACTGCGAGTCTTTCTCGGCTATGACGTACTTTAGCTCATTAATCTCCTGCTCCTTGGCATGCAATTCGTTTTGTAACCGAACAATTTCCTCTTGGTCGTGCGCGGACCTGCGATCTCTGGAAAGCATATTGGCCTCCTCCTTAGAAACATGTTCCTGGTTCTGCCCGTTGATGCGTTGTGTCAAAAGATGCACCTGCTCTTGCTTCTCCGTCAAAGTCTGCGTGGTCGTTCGCAAGGAAGTCTCCAGCGTCGCCTTCTCGTTGTACAGACAATTGATCCTGTCTTGCATCTGCTGAATGATCATAGGATACGTGTTCTCGCTGAGAACATACTTGAGATGTTCCAGTTCTTGCTGCTTTGCTTCCATTTGCGTCTTCAACTCGTCTATGGTCTTTTGTAACTCCGCGTCGTCGTCGTTGCCCATCCTGAAGACGGGAAGACCGTCGATTATCTTGGAACTTTGCGGTTGCTCGTTGCGCAGCCTCTCCAATTCGGCTTGCTTCTCTTTCAGCTCTTGTGTCGTGATATCCAGCAGAGAATCCTTATCGATCATCATGCTCTTGATTCCTTCGAGATCATTCTCCTTGGCGCACAATTGCGCGTTCAAGTAGTGTAATTGCTCGGTCTTCTCTCGTAGATCATGCTTCAACGCATCGATTTGATGTTTATTGCTCTCCAAGTGCGTCTGATAAGTCTTCGTTTCTTCATCGTGTTGCGACAAGATTAATTCCTTCTCCGAATTCAGGGCTTGAATTTGTTGCTCCAGACTGTGAATACGCGAGTGGCACTCTTGCAAATCAATTGTGCTCTCTTCTGTAGCACTCAGTCGACTCTGCAGGTGTTGAATGTCCGTTAAACATCTCTTCAATTCTGTCGTGAGTTTGGAGTGTTCTTCGTCGCGTCGCGTCAATTCCTCTTGTTTCTCTCGCAATTTTTCGTTAGTCAAATCAACGTCGGTCTTTGTGCTCTCTATTATCGAATCTCGCTCAATTAGATCTTCCTTCAGATACGCGATTTGTTGCTGCTGCGTTTCCAATTTAAACACGTTGTCTCGCAGTCTCGAAATGTATTCGTCCGCCATCAATTGCAACATCGACAATTTCTCCGTTAGATCGTGTAGCTCCTTGTCCTTTCTTTCAATCTCGATCGCATGCTTCTGAACCAATTCTTGGGTAGCCTCACTAACGATAGTGTTCACCGTCTCCACGCTCCTCTGCTGCAACAATTCATGTTCTTTGTCGCTGCATGTTTGGCTCAAGGCTGTCAACTCCCGTTTCCTCTCGTCCAATTCTCTCGTTAGGTTTTGCATCTCTAACTGCAACGCCGCTTCGGCCTGTTGTCTTTCCACATATTGGTTCTGAAGTTCTTGCTTCAGATCGGCGACTTCTTGCACTCTAGCGTTGAGGAGCTCCGTGACTTCCATGAGAGACGCGTTGATGGTCGAATATTTCTCTTCTGAACTCGTCAGAGCGCTAATCTTGGCTTCCAAAGCTTCCTTCTCTTCCAGGGCTTTCTGTAAGCTGCTCACTTCCAACTCCAATCTTTCTATCTTCTCCAAAAATTCGATTCTGAGGAGTTCGCTATTCTGTCGCATGGCTGCCACTTGGTCATTCGCGTCCATCAGACTCTGCTCGTATTGTTTCCTGAGTATATCGTATTCTTCCTTGCTTTTGTTTAAAGCGCTCTGTGACTGAGCGTGTTGATTATTAAGAATTTCAAGCTTCTCCGTGAGTTCTCCGGTACTGGCCATTTTCGACTCCAAACTCGTTATCGTCGTTTTTTGCTCCTCCAAGAAATGCTGTAACTGCTCGTTTTCCGCAGCGAGCGCCTCTAGTTCATCCTTCAGATCGTCTATCTCCTCCTTGTACTTTCTCGATATTATTTCTAGATCGTCAGTAGGATCCTTTTGGGGCCGATCGTGTACAATAGTCGTATCGACCTCGTGACGCAAATTGTCAGTTTGCTGAACCTCATATTGCGAAGAAGTATTATCTTCCTCCATACCAGTCGCATTATCCTGTAGCCGCCATTCTAAAGATTGCACCTTGTTACCCAGTTCCTTATTCTGAATTCGTAATACTTCGATTTCCATGTCCTGCCTCTCCTTCATCTCCATATATCTCTCGTTAGCCGATACAACCACATCAAATCGTTTCAAGAAAGCCTCCTTCTCGGCAACGATGTTCTTCTTTTCCTCCTTGATCTCATTAAGAGCCTTTTCCAAGTTGACGATCTGAGTTTTCAGTTCCTCCTCGATAGCAGTGTCCAAGTCGAAGAAGCTGTCAGCTTGTTTCTGCGTCTTCAACTGCTGCTGCAAGCTTTCTACTTGAACTTTGTATTCTTTCAGTTTCTTTACCAGCTTGCCGCTCTTCACCTGCGCTGCTTTGCTCTCTTCCACGATCTTAGCGTTCTGCGTTTCCAGATCTTTGATTCTGTCTTGCAGGTCTTCTATTTGGGCACGTAAGCGTATCTCAGCATCTGGGAATAGCGTTATCGTGTCGCCGAGATGTTGGTCGCCGGCCAATTGGGCGTCTTCCGTACTCCAGCCCCAGGATTCTTCATCGACATTGAGTTTTTCAGACGAGCCGTTATCCCATTTCAAATCAACATCAAATGGAGGAGTCTCCTGCTGCTTTGATGCCTCTTTCTCGGCATGAACTTGGGTTACTTGTATGTGTTCTTGATGAACAACAGGTTCTTCGACAGGTATAGAAATTTGTTCCGATTCTTGTTGAACGGTCTGTTTCTCGACAGAAGTAAGTTCTTTCGCACTCTCTTGATGCATCTGTTCATGTATCTTCGATTCCTGAAGACTTCGTTGCGAGTCCTCCAATGCTCGCGTGAGATTCGCGACAAGCACTTGCGCCTGATCCTTCTCATGCAAAGCGTTCTCCAGTTCGATTTGCAGGTTACGCTGAGTCGCGAGCGATTCTTGCAACTCCTCCAAAGATCGTGTTAAATCATTCACTTGCAACTGCAGCAAGTCCCTCTCTGTGGTAGCCGCGGAGACACGCTGCTCCAATTCCGATCGTATCAGATCATTGTCATTCACGTTCCTCGCTTCTATTTCCAGGTTCTCAATCTGAAGTCTGTACAATTCTAAGATGCGGTTTTGCTGATCTCGTTCCGCCGTTAAAGTCTCTACGGTTTGCTTCGTGGAAGTTAGCTCTGTCTCCAGCGCGATAATGGCGTTATTCTTGACCGACATCTCTGTTTGCAGGTCAGCTTCCACATTCGTGTGCAGCAACTGCGCGTTTAATTGTTGACTCACGGCGCTCAACTCGGCAACCAACGAATCTATTTGTGTGTTCTTCTCACTTACAAGTTGTCCCAATCTCTCAGAGTCAGCTTGTGCATTGTAGTATTGCTCCTGCAACGACTTGAGTTCGTTTGCCTGAAGCGTCGCCTTGCTCAACTCAGCGTTCAACGAGTCCACTTTTTCCGAATGCAGACGCTCCATTCGTTTCAGCTCGTCTTGAACGTCTTCCAGCCGATTTTTCCAATGTCCCACTTGATCGTCGCATTGAGCCTGCAACTTCTGCACATACGATCTCTCCTCTTCCGTACTTTTTACTAGAAGGTCGATTTCTTTCATAAGCTGGGAACACTGAGCTTCTCTCTCATTCAGTAGACTTTGCAGTCGCGCGATTTCATTTTTGTCCGAGATATCAGCCTCCGAAGTGACAGTAGCACCAAAGATTTTCGAAGCGTCAAACAATTGCGGAGTATCGTCCCGTTCCTGTTGATGCTGATCTTCGGTGATGGAAGCATCGATTGGTCTAGAGACCTCGGCTTTGCTCTCTGCACTCTTGTGCCTATACTCGTCCAATTCAGCTTCCAATTCCGACACTCTCCGCTCGCTCATGCTCTTCTCCGTCTTCAAGGATTCGATTTCCTGCTGCAACGTGTTCGTCCGATCCATAAGCGACTGATTGAAGCGCTCCTGAGCCGTCTGCATCATCATGTCGTTATATCTCACAGACTCATCGTGAAGTAACACAATGTTGCCGTATGAATTGGCCAATTCGTTGTTCAGATTTTCGATCTCTGCTTGGCGCTCCTGAAGACGCGTCTCTAATGCTTGCACCAGGTTCTGACACTGCTCAGAGTGGTCGCAACGCTGCGTGTCTCGCGCGTCGCTCTCTCTCGTGTCCTCTTCCGGTATTTGCACTCCTACAGTCATCGTGGCTACTATCCGCTTTTGTAACTGCTCGATCAGCACACGACGTTCCTCCGATTCCTTCTCGGCGTTTTCCAGTTTCTCATTGATCTGCGTCTGCTTAGACGACAAGAGACCGTTTTCCGCTTGTAGATTCTTTATCAGAGCGAGCTGCTCCACATACTCGGTCTCCATCACTTGCATGCGCACGCTTAGTTCTCTCGCCTCTTCTTTCACTTCATCCAAGACCACTTGTTTTTGTTCACTCTCTTGTTTCACGGTTTCCTTGTAATGATCGTATTGCCTGACAATGTCCTCGTTCATCGTTTTCTCGACCTCCACTTGCTGATAGAGTCGGTCCATCTCCGCGCGCTGCTTCTCGATTTCGTCGCCCATCTCCGCGATCTGCTCCATCAATACGATCATCTTTTCCTTTAAACTGCTTGATTCCTTCGCGAGCTTCTCCGAATTCATAAGAGTTTCCGCTGCGTCGTTCTTCGTTTGCAGTAGTTTTTCCTCCAAATCTGCGATTTTGTTATCTTTCTCTCTCATAGAGATCTCCACCTCTTGTATCTTCTTATTATTGACCTCTTTCTCGTCCTTCTCCGTCGTCCACTTCTCTTCCAATTCGGCGACCCTCGCTTCAAGCTCTTGACATACTACTTTTTTCTTATTGAAAGTCGCTACGATCTTCTTCATCTTTTCGGATTGAGCTTGCAACTTGTTTTCAGATTCAGACAGCTTCTGTTCCAGTTCGACGATTTTGTCCTCCAAACCGGTCTTCGTCTCTTCCGTGACATTTTTATCAACTAGTTCCTCCGTTTGTTCTAATTCGGCTTTCAAGCCCTCGTTTTCTTCTACTTTTGCAGCCAGTTCCTCGATAACGTCTTCCAATCTACGATTCAGCATCGTTATATCTTCCGTGTGCTTGATCTTAAGGTGTTCCATCTGCTTGTACTCGTTAGTCAGATCCAATTGCACTTTCTCGACGTACGCGGTTTGATTATCCAAAATCGTCTGCAGCTCCCAGTTTTTCCTTTCAGCTTCAGTCTTATGATTTGTGATTTCCTCAATTTGTGCGGCTATATTCTCCTTGGCTGTGAAGAGATCAGCAATTTCCTGTTCTTTTTTCATCAATTCATTTTTCAAATCGTCATCACGCCTGGACATATCTTCGATCTGTCGCGATAGATCATCGTTCGCTTTCAGAACACTCTCATGTTTATTTTGTAATTCGGTATAATTCGTTTCTATACTTTGTAAACTCTCTAATATTTCATTAAATTCTGCTAAAGGCTTAGACGTTTCATTCATTTCGCTGATGTTATTCCTTAGAGTTTCGATCTCCTTTTCGTTCTCTCTTATTATATTATTAAGCCTTGTAACTTCCTCCAACGATAACGATAAGGCAGTCTCGTTCTCTTTGAGCTTCATCGTACAACTATTCAATTCATCCTGCAAACTGTCTATGGCGATCATTTCGTTTTGTAGCTGCGCGTATTTGGCATGCAATTCTTGATTTTTGGTTTCGATGACCGTCTGCAACTCTACGATCTCACGTTCCTTCATAGTCAAGCTCGCGACTTCGTCCTGTAATCTCGTTTCGAGCGATTCTATCGTGTCTTGAAGTCGCTCTTGCAGAGTGGCGGTCGCCACATCTTTTTCCTTTATTACTTCCAGCAATTCTTTGTTATTATTGTCCAATGTTCTAAACGCTTCCTCTATTGACGTCTTACCTTCCTCCAACACCTGCATCTTTATTTGCATATCGTCGTACTTGAACTTCCATTCCTCCGCAGTGGCAAACATGTCTTTCAATTCCCGTTCCAAACTCTCCAGTTTCGCAGTCGACGCCTCGTGCTCCGTCATCTGCCGTGTTTTCTCCTGCAATTCCGCCTCCATGCTCTGTATCTTCATGTTCATCTCTTCCATTTGGTTTTTGTAATCGACTACCAACACTTTGCTGTTCTCCACTTCTTTTTCCAGGACTGTTACGATCGCAGCCTGCGACTCTTGGCAAGCGGCTTCCTCTGTCTTTCGCATCTCCGAGATTTCATCGGACGACTTCTGCAAGAGTGTGCTGATTTGTTCATGTAAATCATGTCTCTCCTGGGCAACACTCTCCTTCTCCCGATTCAGTTTCTCCAACTTGTCAATGAGTTCTAGCCTTTCCTTGGCAAAATCGTCGCAAGCCACGCGTTCCAATCTCAGATCCAATTCCTCTTTCTCTCTAGTTACTTTACTTAGCTTTTCCTTTTGACTGTCGATATACTCTTCGAGTTGTGCAATCGCCGTCGCCATCCGCGCGTTTTCCTTCTCCAACATCGCAATTTGAGATTTCATATCATCAGTTGCGCACGATGTCACGTTAATCGACAGTTCCATCGGAACTTGTGCCAATTCTCTTTCAGAGATTTGCTGTCTTTCCATTAATTCCTCAACTTGAGGAGCAGTTTCTACCGTTTTCACCATCTCGGAAGTCAGAAACTTCTCCGCTGTCAACTTTTCCATATGATCCTGCAGTCTGCTGTTCTCCTTCGTGAGCTCCTCTATATGCTGTTTTAGCTTAGAAATTTCCTCCGTCAAATAATCATTCTCTTGTCGAAGCGTTTCTAAAGTGTCATCAATTTTTTTAGCGACGTCCAATTGAGCGCTGCTCTCCATTTGGCTCAATTGTTCTTCCAGTTTTGTGAGCTTGATGACGAGCTCATGGTTTTCCTGAGTGAGCAATTCTATTTTCGTCGTACTCTCGTTATGCTCCGGGATGCGTTCGAAGGATTCCGTGGAACCCGTGTCGGATGATCCCTTCTCTTCGATCCTGCTCAACTTCATAGTTAAGTCGCTGTTCTCCTGGGTCAGTTGCTCGATCTTCTTCAGCAACTCACTGCGATCTGTATCGTTTATAGTCTCGAAGGATTCCGTAGAGCCGGCGTGCGAGCTGTCCTTCTCCTCCAATTTCGTCAACTTGATCGTTAACTCGTTGTTTTTCTGCTCCAGCTCCTCGATCTTCTTCAGCAGGTCGTTCCTGTCGTTCACCTGGATAGCTTCGAAGGATTCCGTGGAACCCGTATCCGATGCGTTCTTCTCTTCGATTTTACCTAATTTACTGTACAATTCCGAGTTCTCCTGTGTCAGGGCGTCGATCTTTTTGAGAAGCTCATGGTATTCGGATTCCGATAGAGATTCGAGTTTATTATCGCTCTGTTCCTTGTGCGCAGCTTCCAGTTGCTCCTCCAATTCGACGACTTTCATTTCCGCGGTCACTCTGAGATTTTCAGACTCTGCATTCTCGGCTTCTAGAGCCGAAACCTCCTGTTTTACCGTGTGAAGTTCTGAAAGGGGGCATGCAAGGTTTGCAAACCTATTCCACTATATCGCAAATATGTTGTTTGATCCTTAATACTCGGTTTAGACAATTTTATGTAATGCACATAGGATTAGAGGTAGAGCCATTAACGCTATTATTATAGTTGACATTAATAATTAGTAAAATAAAAGAAGGGCAGGATTATCTTCGAGAAAATCATGGATTCTTTTACATGTTAATTTATGATATGGATGACTTTGTCATTAATTCTCTTGGTGAGTGTGATAAATAATAAATTGAAAAGAGAATCAAACAGCTGCAGAATTTAAAAGTTTGCATGAGTAAAGTTAAAATAAATTAAAATAATCATATAAAACAATGAAGAAGCTGTTTGTATGGTCAACAGCTGTACATCTTACCCCACACAACTTGACAACTTGATGTGACGTATTACCTTGCATTAGATCTAACTTTTGGTTCTCTAAGGTGGCGATTGCATCAATATGCATCTGTATCTCTTTTGTCTGAGAGGAGACCTTATTTTCGAGGTCAGCAACACGTTCTTGCCAATCTCCTGCCGAGGCTGTGCAAATCGTATAATTCGCCAATAACGTATGTGCGACTTCAGTTTAATTTACAGTAAGCTTAAAGCAAGCAGTTGTTAAGTGCTAGTCACAGCGGCTTCCTCGATCAAATCCCTCTTTTTGTGCAATTTAATAATTATCCCGTTAAAAAAGTCGTCCCAAAAGATAAGACACCAACAGCAGGCTTTTATTTTTTGAAGTAACACATTGTTTGCGCCTTACATTTAAAGAACATCTTTCCACGTGTATTATGTATATGAACATTATCATAATAATGTTAAATAATAATAATGCATATGTCTAGTAAGACATAATGCTGTACTAAAATAATTCTTCCAAAGAATTTCTTCAAAAATAAATATAAGTCTGCTGATGGCATATGTCATTCTTGGAAGAACTTTATTTACAGTAAGATCAAGTCCTGTTCGTTTGAAGCAAGAAACGTTATGTAAATATGAAAGGCAGGAATTGGTTCATTTGCTTTACTATATTTGATCATTAATATCGTGTATGTCATCAATCAATTATTAGTCAAGTCACGCGCAAAATATTCTTGGTCAACGCGCAATCCACTTAAATTGTATAACGATAATGATATGATGGCGTAATTGCAAACAAAAATGGCCAAAATAATTTCCAATATCGTTGTTGCAATTCATGCAAATTAATCGATTATTTCGTGTAAAATAACACTTATGATGAGCAATTGTAGGCGACAAGTACTAAGGATATAAATTTTCTATCTCTACGAATAAGTATGCAGCAAACTTTGACAAGTAAAGTAGGTACCATGTTATGTTCTATTATCGAAAAATATTCAAGATAATATCGTGAATTAGTAAATATTCCATCTCGGCAATTGTAGCATAAAGGACTAACTAGTCGAGTAAAGAGATTCCATCACCAGAAATCAGCGTGACCGTAAGAAGCATCGTTCTCCAAGTTTTCTCTCGACAATCCGTGAATTAAATGTACGACCGAGCGACAATTCATCATCTGCACTCGGTCACAATCAATAAAATCAATATAAATGATCGCTATAACCTACTACCGCATTGCAGCACGTATAAATATTTATTTTATCGCGAGACCATACACGTAATTAGAACGAATGCTTTTTTTTATAGTGGAGAAAACGAAGCTGTGGAAAATAGGCTTTTCCGGTAAAAATATCAACATAGATCGCATTGAAAATTCAACATAACTAGGACAATGGAAACGCCGGCGATAAAACGTTTGTCCTGGTTCCTACCTTTAAGCTCGTCAAAGTCTACCAGACTCAGCTGAAGGTTACCTTTCTCCTCCTCAAGCAATGCCACCTGGTTGCCCAGTCTAACGAGTTCCGCATTTGTATCAGATACCTGTAAGACAGTTACTATTATCATTTTCGCACATATAATAACGGCGAATGTATCGAAATACAAAGTATCATAATTAATTAACATTGTAATATGAATTTTCTGTCTTATATTACTGAACGTCAAAATATGAAAATGTGCACGTTTCAAAGTAAATTCTCACCATTTTGAAGTTCTCCAGTTGCTTCTGCAAATTCTTTATTTTGCTTCTATGCTGGGCCTTCAATTTGATCATACTTTTATTTAGATCCTCCAATTCCTTCGTCAGCTTTATCACTTTATCGTCTTCCTTGAGCATCGTTCGTTCGTCTGATAATTTCTCTGCGATTTCGTTCTTCTCTGCTTCGAGCTTGTGTACATTCTCCTCAAGATCAGTGATTATATTCGAATATTCTTCCTTTTTAGATGACAATTCAGTGACGTACTTGTGTAGTTCGGCCTTCGATTCTGCTTCAAGTAATTCGTTCGATCGTTTGAGTCCCTCTATCAAATCTTCGAGCTCCGAAATTTTATTATCTTTTTCACTGTTATCATGGGTCGATCTGCCAGCAATGATTTGGTCTTGCATTTCTGCGATATTTTTCTGTAATTCGTACTTTTCATCCAGAAGCTGTCGATTATTCTGTTCCAATCTTTCTATCCTAAACTGTAAATCTTCTACTGCTGGAGCAGTCACTATACCAGTGCCCGATTCCAGTTGGAATATCCTTTCTTTGGATTCTGCTAATTTTATTTCGTATTCCTCCAATTGCTGAAGAAGGTTGTCATTCTTTAACTTCAATGAAGATTCGATAAAAACGAAATTTTCCTGCATTGATTTCATCGCGTCTTTAGTCTCCGCCAAAGTGTCCATAGTAGAACGTGAGAAATCTGCGCTTACTGATTCAGCTATTTTCTGTTCTTTTAGTTGCTCCTCAAATCTAAAACATACAAGAAAAATCTTTTAGAACTTGTAAACCAAACTCTGAAATTAAAACGTTTGTTAATATACTTCAGAATAACTTGTAATTTTCCGTAGTACTTTTAGTCTTGTTTGTTTTTTAATATGAGACATAATTATTATTTAATTCTATATTGTTATTCAGTGTTACCCGTTGATTGTATGTTCCAACTCTGAGATTCTGTTATCTCTTTCCTTCAATTGTTCTAACAGGCTAGCATTTTTATTCTTTAAAGAGGTTTCTATCAGGACAAAATTTTCCTGCATTGTTCGCATTTCGTCTTTTGTATCTTCGAGAATATCCAATGTCGTTTTGCCTTTCTTAGAAAGATCCGCGGACATAAGAGTAACCGCTTTCGTTTTGGAATCGATCACAGAATCCTTCTCTTTCAAGTTTTCTTGGAGATCCAAAACAGTTGCCTCTAGCTCGAGAATTTTATTACTCAATTCCACAATCTTATTCTCTTTCTCCTGAATATCCTGGATTTGAATCGGTGACATAATCTATAAGGATTGAGAAATCAAATTACCAACTTATTCGACTCCTTATCATATTTTTTCCTTATTCTGTTCTAATTTTCTCAAATCGACAAGAAACTTACATCTGATGTCACCATAAGAGGTCTGACTGGTGTAACAGGCAGTTGATCTTTGTGCATTTCCATTGAAGCCAAGTCTGTTTCTTCCAGCTGTTGCCTGATAGCTTCAACTTTCTCTTCCACTGCTCGTTTAGTCTCTGTTAATTCTTTGCTGCGTTGCTCAAATGCTTTCCTATTTTCTGCCAATTTTCGTTGAAGTAAAGAAGACTTCGCCTTTGGGGTTTTTGCTTGGCTTATGTCATCAATAGTATCATCTGTTGTGTCTATTGCCGTAGACTCAGTCTTAGGTGAATGCACTGTGTCCTTAGATGATGAAGATCCTTCTTTGCTACGACGTGACAGTCTGGCTCGAGATTTGATTTTTGACAGTCTTCGTGCATATTCCTGTGCAAAAGATGAGAAATCCACTTATTTCCAAACAATTTTATTTTATCTCTTACAAATTTGTGTATTCATTCACAGCTTCATAACTTAAGAAAGCAAAGTATGTTACCTGCACCTCCTCCTCCTTCTTCTTCAAACTTTGTTGATTTCTCATCATAATTTCTTTGAGGGACTCCAATTGATTTTTATTCTGTTCACATTTCTCTTTTGTATGCGCCATAGCCTCAGGTGGTTCACCTTCCATTGCATCTGGTGGGTCCTCAGATGCGCTCCACATTATCCACTGTACGAACATAAGCAACACAAACCACCGCATTATTTTCTTTCACAGAATTAACTATAAATACACTATGACATAGGAAAGCTGGCAGTCAAAAGTTTTTACAATATGACAAAACACCGTGCCATCCCACTGTTCCCATTTTACTGATCTAATTGGATAGAGACTAGACTGGGGTAAACTAATTGCATTAGTCTTGATGCAGATCAGACTTTCCACATTCCTTGCCATTTCCATATAATACTCAGTCAGAGCAACACCAAATACCATGTATTCTTCCTCTACGTTTCACCACTTCTTTTTCATCCTGCTCCAGTCAATCATAGCTTCCAAAAAACATGTGTAAATCAAATATTATATCATAGAAAGTTTGTGTATCTATTATCCTTGACATAAAGCAATTTTCAGATCATATTCTTGTAAAAAGAAAATAATAGGAAGAGAGAATGGCACAATTTTAGAATTTAAAATTGTAAATCTTCGAACTGTCATCAAAGTGTTATGAGATTAAGTAGACTTAAAAGTGCGAGTTGAAATGAGTTAGAAATGTTGAGGCTAGACTTAAATAAAATCGCACTGTGCAAATATAGCGTGGAATGTGAAGTACCCAACGGACGCATTGACTTCATTGAACACGTAGCAGAGTGACGTAATCCGCGCGATACGGGAACGCACGTGAAGATGCACCAGCGTGCATTTTTCCACATTTCAATGAGAATCACACTTGCAGACAGACTTAACATTGCGGGGGCGCAAGTGGGAGCGGGAAAAGCGTCCGATAATGGTAATGAGCCCAGCCTGGACTCGCCAACTTTACCTCTTATTTATGTTGCTCCAAGTGTCAAGAAAGTAACACGTCGCTGCTCATATTTAAGTCGCTTGGTCGCTAAATCACGATCTTCCGGCGGTGTGAATGAACGCACAGTGAATGCACATACTCCGGTGAGATTGCTTGCGAATGCTCGTCGGTAATTTCCAACGGAATTCTACATAAATCAACGTCGAGACCGAATTCTCATCATCACCGTGCCATACCCACAGCCGGAAACGGTTGGACGCATGGACGATGATCGACCAACGAAACGATGCTCGATTCTTTTTCTATCGAAGGATAGACTTTCTTGTCGATTTTTCGAGCTTTAATTCTCGTATCGATAGTTCCTACTAACTTCCGGTTAAAGAGTGATAACGCCATCTACAATCACTTCAGAATCCATAAGCTATTTGGATAATTTTTTGATGTAAGCAAATTGTCATTTGATATATGCTAAATTTATTTTTGTGAATAAAAAGAAACACTGCATTCGGATTTATTGCATTTTATACGCGCGATTTTAGAAAAAAAGATATAAACTATATACTAAATGCAAAAGAATATAGGCATTCATATAAACATTATTGTACAATCTCGGTTTATTGTATTTTTTTCTTTGAAAATGTACATTAATTTACTCCTTTCGCTGCCAGTCTTCTATCGCGTTCTTCAGCGATAGACAGCTTCACACCCTTATCCCTTGGTAAGCTCACGTAAGCCTTTGTGCCTTTACCGATGATGAAGACGTTGTTTAACCTGATAAGTGAATAAATTATGTATTACATAAAAATATCAAAATATACAACTACATGTTACTAAAGATGATTCGCAAATAAACGTCATTTCCTCTTTGTGCAATTCTAAATGTACCTTGTGGCAAAGGTATGTCCTTGAGCATCCTTTACATGACAAATATCAAAGGAGCCAGGATGTCGTTCACGGCTAACGACAGTACCAACACGACCCAAGTTCCTCCCGCAGGTAATCATGCACAAATTGCCAGAATCAAATCTGATGGAATCCAGGATCTTGCCAGAGGCAATATCCAAGTGGATAGTATCGTTGACCTTTATGAGAGGGTCGGGATAACGAATAGTCCTGCCATCGTGCGTTACCAAGAAAGGGATCCCTTTAGGACCAGTTTGCACACGTCTTACTTTGCACAGTTTATACTGTAAGCATAAAACACATACAGATAAAGAGCATTAAAAATCTTGTTATACAAGAAGGCATGTGCAATATGAAGCAATTACTTTAGCTTCTTCTGCAGTAATGCGATGAATGGTGAAGCGACCCTTTACGTCATAAATCAGTCGGAAAAATTCACCTGTCTTCTCAATCGTAATAACATCTGAAACAATTTGGTCGTAACTGTAATTAATCTGTTTTTCTTTGCATTGTGTGTGAACGTGAATTAGTGTTTCTGTGCACTCCTTAGGTAATACAGAAAGAATATGTAACTCGATCTGTGACCGTAAGAGAAGAACTTGGTTTATTATTGGCCAGTTTTGACTGTGATACCTGTAAAGATTTAAGTACCACAGCTTCGATATGGCCTATCTTGACTAAACTGTTTACAGTATTAAAGTATTATATAAATGTAGTAAGATAGTAAGAACTCACCCATAAATCCAGCAGGATAATTGGGGTCAGTACGAATTTTTCCGTCGACCTTAATCAAACGTTGCATCAGGATTTTAGTAACCTCACAATTGGTCAGAGCATATTTCAATCTGTTACGAAGAAAAATGACCAAAGGAAGAGATTCCCTCAGCTTATGAGGACCAGTAGATGGCCTGGGGGCGTAAACACCACCCAATTTATCCAGCATCCATGCTTTCGGCGCATTAAGACGCTTGAGATGCTTTTTCGGACCACGAGCCTACAAAGGAACCTAATATAATATTCAGACACATGTTCGTACTCAATTAATATATCAAATATTTAAAAAATCTCATGTCTTTCTAGAAAATATGTGATATATCAAAAATAAAATCAAAATTGAATTTTGATTTTATTTTTATTTCCTCAAAGTTTTGTATCTCATAGACCGCAGCAAACTTACCATCTTGGATTCCTACACAGAAAAGGCACGTTGATCCTTGTTGGACATACGCGTTTGCAGCTCTTACCAACATTACCACTACTATTTTCACTATATATAACCAGAGGGCGCGTTCAGTGCAAAAAGCGTTCAGTGAGCAATCAGCGATTAAGCTGGTGGCACATAGAAAAACTTAAGCAGTAAGACGTAAGCAGTAAGCGAATTAGCCAATCACAGTCGTTGATTCTTGGATCGTAAAAAGAATCAACGACTGTGATTGGTCAATTTGCTTATTGCTTACGTCTTAATGCTTAAATTTTTCTGTGTGCCACGGCCCTTAAGGCCTTCACACATACTTTCCGTAACAGTAAAGGGACGTCTACATTGGAAGTGTGTGTGAAGGCCTTTATTGGGCGCGTTCAGCGGAAAAAGCGCTCAGTGAGCAATCAGCAATTATTGGTTCTTACTGTTAGATCTCTAAATCTAAACCAATTACATTGATGAATTATTCAACTGTGTGCAACTGTTAAGTTCGCTGAACGCACCCATTGGGCGCATTCAGTAGAAAAAGCGCTCAGTGAGCAATCAACGATTATTGGTTCTTGCTATTAGATCCCTAAATCTAGACCAATTACATTGACAAATTACTCAACTGTTGTGCAACTGTTGAGTCTGCTGAATGCAGCCATTGACTGCGTTCAGAAAACAAAGCTGATCAGTGAGCGGTCAATGATTATTGGTCCTTACTGTTCGATCCTTAAATCTAGACCAATTACATTGACGAATTGCTCACCTGTTGAGTTCGCTGAACGCACTCAGAGACAAACGACAAAGACAAATAGCATGTTCAACTGGCTTTGGGTTAACCCACTCTGGGTTATTCAACCTACGTTTATTGGTCAAACAAGTACTTATAAGCTTTATGATTGGCTAGTAGAGGTTTATGACGTCATTAATCGCTCTCGGAGCGATTAATAGCGCGTTCGATTGGCCCTGGGTTAATTGCTCCGAGAGCGATTATTGACGTCATAAGTCTCTACTAGTCAATTATAAAGCTTATAAGTACTTGTTCGACCAATAAACGTAGACTGAATAACCCAGAGTGGTTAACCCAGAACCAGTCAAACATGCTATAACCCAGGGCCAGTCGAACACGCTATAAGGGTTGGATAAGCTTATGCAGGATTCACACCGACGTACGACGTCCGATATCCAATAGGAGAAGAGCTTTCTAATAGAAAATTCAATTCTCCATTGGAAAGCTGTTCTTTTATTGGATATCGGACGTTGTACGTCGGACATCGGACGCGGTGTGAATCCTGCATTAGCACTTAGACCCATACACTTTTTGTACACCCTTTATTCCTAATAAAAAAGAAATGAGATCGTGATATGACTAAATTATAAAGTCAGGCTCTATCATCTTTTAAATAGTATTATTCAAAAGCAAAGTAAACGTCTTTTATTCTATCATGAAAAATAAATAAAATTTAACGGGCTTCAACTTCAGCAAAAATGACGAGAGAGAGAGATATTGGGACAGTTTCAAGAAAATTTTAAATATTGAAATCTCTATTTTCTAGTAAAATTAAGTTAGTAACGTTGTTGTAATTTTTTTTAAAGATGCATTGTGTTAAATGAGAAGTAGCAACTAATTAAATTTTAACTTCATCTTTCAGTTGAGTTTTATCAACAACACATTATTTGTATCAAAAATTTGATATATTGATTTTAAAGAAAAAACTTCAAATTTTTCATTAATTTTTGAACGAATATCGTAATTTAATTCGTTTACTTTTTGTAAATGTTCAGAAAATTTTTTATAACGTTTAATAATTCGGCGTACCGTAATATACTGATATGTAAATTAAACGGGAAAATTCATAATTTTAAATAAAGTTAATTTTTCCAACCTCTGATTTTTCCAATCTAACTAATAGTTAAATTAGACATGTCTGTTTTGGTTTAATTTCAACGAAAAACAAAGACAGACTAAAATTTAATTGTTAGCTTACTAAGAAGTTGAAAAAATTGGCTCATAAACAATATTTGTGTATAAATTTTGTTTTGATTGTGCAATTCGACAAATTTTATCAAAAATTTTTATACTGTGTGGATCTTGTTTTATATTCGTGTACTATTGTAATAAATAAATAAATGTTATATTCAGAAATATATTTGAAAATTAAGCTGTAAAATGCTTCTTGAATCGTTTCGACATCATTATTTTTACAGAAGTTACAACTTGTTGAATTTTGTCTATTTCTTGTAGTCGAGAAATTTATTCGAAACATTACGGCAGTTTAGATATCTTAACCTCTCAAGAGCACAAGTGGAGCTCCAACTTGTGCACGATAGTTTTTGCTAAGTGAAAATAAGAATAAAAAACTATTGAATAAACATTAGAATTATATCAAATTTTTTAATATTACAATATCCTAATACTATCATATTGTTATCAACTTGAGCAAAATTTATAACAAGGAAATGGCAAGCATAATAGGAATGCGTTTCTGTGTTAATACTATGTCAAAAAATCATACAATAATGTTCTCATTAAGAGTGATGACAAATTACCGTCATTTTTTAATGAGTAAAGAAATTTGTATAAACCAGCAAAGGTGTCTGCAAACTCTTTATCACTGGAATTTTTTAAAACACTTACAATATATTTGTGCCAAGGATGATAACAGAAGACACTTTTCTATGACCTATGTATTAGCAAAAGCCAAGGATCGTGGCAAAGATAAAAAGAAACAAAAGACAAAACGTATTGATTTTAATGAGATGGAACAAGTTATTGATGTTAATAAGCTAACCTCTCAATTTGACAGAGCTATTGAAGGTTTGAAAGATAATTTTGTTAAATATTTATCAGTAAGATCAAGTATAGGTGCTCTGGAAGAATTAAAAGTGAAGTTTGAAGGAAAAGATTATACATTGCAAGAGCTCGCTCAGATTAGTCGTAAACCTAAACTCGTAGTGTTGGATATATCCACTTTTCCACAAGCTATCCCAAATGTTCTCAAGAGTCTGTCAAAAAATCAGATGAATTTAAATCCACAGCAGGATGGAACTACAATTTATGTTCCTATTCCTAAGTAAGATTTAAAATATTGTCTTGTAAAATAAAATTTTTAGTATTATCGGAGATTAATTATACTGATTTCTGTGTTAACAGAGTAACAAGGGAATACAGAGAAACATTGTCCAAAAATGCAAAATCCTTTTATACAAATTGTTGTGATAATATTAGAGATATACGCAACAAGCAGATCAAGGTACTCAAACAACAGGAAGGATTAGCCAAAGACCTGGTGTTCAGGATGGAAGACTATGTAGATATTCTTAGTCAACAATATAAGAGTAAAGCTGAACAATTGTTGGAAAGCAAAGAAAAAGAATTATTGGGTGAATCTGAATGAATTTGAAGTTTTAATAATTTGTAATACTCTGAGGTAAATTATTACATATTTTATTATTATATATTTATAGATAATGTACAATTTATAGATAATGTACAAAATATCTAATTGCATAATAAAACACTAAGACAATATTAAAGAGTAAAAAAGTTATATTAAATAAAATTGCTTTCTTAATTTATTTCAGTCTTACAGTAAATATAATTTATAATTAATATTTAATTTTTGATTTATAATTTACATAATTTATATACATTTGAAATCATTTGTTCTTCACTTTTATTTGATTAAAAGACATGTAACAATAAAAATAGAATACTAATATAATTGCATGTTTATAGTTGTATTTTATAATTTCATATTTTTTTCAGACAACTAATCATAAATATCTATAGTGATTCATAATCGTTAAATGAGACAAATTTGGAAGTGGTATACTCATCTTTTCTTTGCTGCTTGTCCATATATTTTGAGTGATACTTTCAGTACCATATGACAATCAAATCCTATGCATAGTATCAATCATAGTATCTGTGTTGCAGATCACAATAGGAAGACAGCAATATTCCTTTGATTGAGGCAATTATGTATGAAAATATACTAACTGAACATTATGTTTTGTAAGAATATGGCTATGAGAATTGTATTAATATAGCAACAACTTTTAATGAAATATTTACTTGAAAATAAATTAATATAAATTTTCTTTCCAATTATAGAAAATACAGCAATTATAGCAGTTCTTTCCGCGTATTTATATGCATTATCTTTATGACATAATTGTAAATATCAAATACGCGTTAACGTAGCAGAGAGATTTCAACATTGTGAAACAATATACTAAAAAATTGCCGAACGTTCGCTTTTGTATACTGTACGAATATTCGACGTACTTTTACGAATCACTAAAATTCGATTTGATTCGGCTTTCGTGTCTTCCGTTAAATGAAAATAGCTTATTTTATCAACTACTACATGAGGAAACGATGGAAAACTTTGAACGTGGAAACTTTTGTTAAAAATATTTGCGATTTATCGTGTGATTAACAATTAAGTGTGAGCGATTGACTGGAGACGCGATATAAATGGCAGTATATTTAGAGATGTGTATCATTGTGCAATCTCCATATAATCCTGTACACTACCACTTTGAACATTTCCTATCGTTTTGAAATTAAAGTATTCACACTATTCATCTGTCTAATCGCTTTATGCGCTAATAACGTGCTGTAGAGATAACATTTCGGCGTATTAGTTACTGAGAGCAGTGTAAACATGCGTGCTCGTTAGATCTAAAATTATATGATACGCGTCTCTTGTATCTTGCGGGAATGACGTATGCACGCAAAAGATTCTCAGAATTAATTGAGGAAAATATTCAGCAAACTGCGACGTTTTTTCCTCACATGTAGATTTTATAAATCCGCAACGATATACCGCGTATCCCAAAAGTTGTCGCTAAGGTATTTAGGCACGAGTGAATGAATGATACACGACCAGTGGAAATGTGATTTACTTTATTACAATAAATCTTTACGATGTATATATATATCTATATTTATATAATGATATACAATAAAGATCTATAAGTTCTATGTCCACAACCGAATGGCAAATGCAATTTCTCACGATCTCGTAACGTTCTTTTCGTGTCGGTTTGTTCGATTACAATGTACAATTTCTAATTGATACACGCTTAGTTACAGTCTGATTTACATACGCGAGACCGAATGTGCGAGAGAGAAAGAGAGAGACAGAGAAAGAAAGAAAGAGAGAGAAAGAAAGAAAGAGAAAAAAGAGGACATCTTCTGTCCTCTCGCGCTTTAGAAGACGCGGCGTAATGAAACGATATATTACAAAACCGATCTATTATAATGACAATAATAATAATACTAATTAGTAACACAATGCGCGCAATGTACACGATATGTATTGGCTTATATTGTTACGGATAAGATACCGCGCGGCGCGCAGCGAGACTGGACGATCTACGCGGATTGTTTCGTTTCTCGCGCGCGGAACGACTGTCAGAACAATCCTCGCAATTGCTATCGATTTTTTGTTTCATCATTGTTATCACAGAACGCGATCGCGACAATTTTGGGCTGATGCGGAAGATCGTAGAACAACTAACGTCATTTTTCGGGCGACGCTGTGAAATGACGCTGGTTGTTTAACTCGTGAAATGTGGGTTATTGTTCTTCCAGAGACGAGAGAGATCGTCAGTCCCGCGCACGTCCGCACTCATCTACAACAAATATAAGGTCCGTACAACACAGAGTTCCCGTTGAAAATTTCTAAAAGATACAATGTAGATCCGTTTCGTTCGAAAAAGTGTCACCCCTTCGCGCGTATGTATTTTATATTTCCCAATTCTTTTGTCTTTTTCTTTATTTCTCCTGTACATACAACATGGCACGTCCTATCGTATTACTTGACGCGGCTAAGCGCGAGTCGCAGATGTCACACGACGACATATGGTTACTGATTTCGTTCAAGTACTCTCCGTCTTTCTACTCGCACGATTGAATTCTGCCCCTTTTTTTCCGTCTATTACATTACTTGGTAAACTATGTACAAAAATTGCGTTTCGTGTATAAAAATCGAAATCTCTCGTGATTTCCAGCTCGGGGCCAATTTCGTTAACCCTGCATCGCGAGAACGATGGCGTAAGAGGAGGGGAAAGCGCCGTCGAATCTCTTTATTCTCCTCTGTACTTTAAGTAGAATCGCGTTCATGACCGACTTTTGACGCGAAGCGAATTTATTTTCGGCAGTAAAATAGGACAATGCGCGCTCCGCTGTCGTAGCTTACTGCGGGCTCCTGAAGCAGTGCGAAAGCGATTTCGGGCGTCCTACTTTCTCATGAAAAATTCCCGTTTATCCGCGAGAAGGAAGATGCTGTCGCTGCGATATTTGGGTGTTTTGTCGGGAGAAATTCAGGTAATTTGTATCACAGTCAGCGGTGTGCCGCATAAACATTTCAACCCGGTTGTACTAACATCGATTAGTGTTGATTATGATATATGACAGTCACGTAGAAAATAACGAGTGAAATTGTTCGTCAAATTTAATCATACATTATTGTCAGCCGACCTTTGCGATGGGACCAGTTAACGTTCACAATTCTACACGCGAGACATTTCATAATTGCTACATTAAAACTCCTTTACAAGTTGCTATACGTTGCCATGCATTGCTCAACTCTTTCGATCAAGTCCGTATATTAATAAAATCTTTTAATTGAATAACATTTCTAATATATAACATACAGTAATTATAAAAATATAACATATATAATTATAATTATTGTATCATAATTATATTATAAAATAATAATTATAATATATTATAGTATTATAATATTATAATATTCAATATTATAATATTTTGAATATTATAATATTCAAAGTTTATTGAAATTTTCAGTATCGTATAAATACTTTTAATTGGCTATTCAATTGGTAGTATATTTAATTTTGCACTTGCTGCGAAAGAGTTCAACGATGTAAGGTGTTATCATGAGCGAACTTGTGCGTGCGTTTATAAAAAATGATAAAATAAAAAAAAATATAACAACTAGAAGACTTTTGTTAAAACTTTTCTTGAGCGATTTCCCGGGATATTTCAAATATCTCGTTCGACATAAGGAACCTGCCTAAAATAGATGCGAGTGGTCCCCGTATTATCGAAATTTCAACAGCGACCACGCTGGTTTGTCCGAAGTGTCTCGGATTTAAATCGGAGGGAAGCTACTAAGCGGAAACGATCTCAGACGTCGTCGTCGTAAATTAAGTCCTAAGATGTTCCTCACGTCTTCCAGAAAGCTAATACGAAAAGAGTTATTTACAAGCCACGGCGAATGGCACGTTAAGAATAGTTTTGCACTACTTGTTCGAGGGACGTCGCTGTCGCGCGATCCCTGCGATTTCCGGCGCGTCCACGTAGTCTCTTTTCTCGTCTTACTTACTATCACGTAATACGCACTCGAGTCTCTCTAGCTTATGTAATCTAATCACAATTAAGCGCGGCACTTGAGCGAAGCGTCTTTTCTAAGTACAATGGGTCCTCCTCCTCTTCGGAAACCGAGTAACTCGATCCACTTCCACTCTCAGGTTCGATCGCGTTATCCTCTTCCTCGGCCAAGTGGATTTTCACGGGAGCGGAATCCCGATCCCATGGAACAATCGTTAGTTCGTTTCGCGTACTCCGTACGTATCCTCCCGGAATCACACCGTCGTCTCGTTCTTCCTGAGAGGTTTCAACGGCTGCAGCTCGCGTTCCAGCCGATCAAAGTCATTGTAATACTCGTGATCCGACTCCTCCTCGGAACTTCGTTGCCTAACTTGAGATCCGAACGCGCCGTTCGTCAGCACCTTTTCCAAGTCTGGCGTAGGGATACCCAGGGTCTGCGGCGTGAGCGGACCCTCGTCCTGAGACATTATGTACTCCGGATTGTCCAACGACGTCTTTCCTTGGATAGTGAGGAAATCC
Organism: Odontomachus brunneus; assembly: GCF_010583005.1. Taxonomy (NCBI): domain Eukaryota; kingdom Metazoa; phylum Arthropoda; class Insecta; order Hymenoptera; family Formicidae; genus Odontomachus; species Odontomachus brunneus. Next base: position 3,940,056 of record NW_022639456.1, read on the forward strand.
GGATACTTTCTGAAGCCGTTGTTCAACCGTTTCGGTTCGGGTTCTGAAAGAGAAAGGATAGAAATGGAGACAACTTTGTAAAGTAAACGATAAGTGACAAAACAATATGATAATTATATAAGTGGAGAAGAAACAAATAATCAAGCAACGGATTCCTCCACTCACTCACCCGTTGGCTTAGATTCCCCGATGAGATCCATGTATTGCGTCGTGTTGGCTGGCAATTGCGGCGACGGCATGAGGTAGTCGTCCTCATCTAACGGTAAGTCCAATTTCAGGTTCCCCACCTGAGCCTGCTGATGCACGGAGTTTACTTCGGTGTCGAAACAATCGTCCGTCACATCGCAGTCTGAAATCAAACAAGTCAGCGATTTAATTCAACATCTATATTGACACGCGATACATAATGTGATATCCAAGTGTTTCATTGATTTTTACGAAGGTTTCCTTTACAGATCTCTTCTATCTTATGTCCTTTACTTACCTCTAACGCCGACCATCTTCAACGGGTCCGAGCAATATCTCGAACTCGAGCTGTCAGACCCTCCGACGTGAGCGCAGTGAGCCTTGGGATGCGCGTAATGCGTATGTTGGCCGGAGTTCCCTGCCTCATGCGACGCGCTACCGTTCCCGTGAGTTCCGCCGTATCTCAGAAGCTCCCGGTCCCAGTTTTGCTGATTCTGTGGCGTCGGAGAATCAGCGGCGAGCGGCTTGCCGTTCGGCCAACACGACTTCACCGGTGTATTTGGCGGCGAGCCCGAAGTACTCGACGCGGAGATCGTGGGCGGAATCGGGGCCCGTGACTTAGGCTGCAGATACTCGTCGGCGTCCACCAGAGCTTCCGGACCGTCCATCGCTGACGCGAGATTCCGTATCATCTCTTTTTCATCCTGAACATTTCGATACTAGCATGTAATAATCATATAATATATAATAATTAAATATAATTATTATAATTATATTTAATTATATAATTGTACATATATATGTTTTGTATAACAAAGAAGATAAATAAATAATCATCTTATAAAATCTATCTTCAACAACAAAGATCGTATCTGTTGAGTCTCGTTAAGTTAACACAAATCACCTGCGGTGTGTACGAAGGCAGTCTCATGTATTTATCCCCTATAATGGCGAGATATCGACCGGGGTCCCTGGACATCTTTGCAAAGTCCTCTGCGAGCTCCTTGAAGCTCGGTCTGGACTCAGCGTCGAGCATCCAACATTTTATCATAATCATATACACGTCGATCGTGCAGATCTTAGGCTGTGGCAGCCTCTCGCCTTTCTCCAGCAGTTCCGGCACGTTCCGGGCGGGAACGTTCTCGTAAGGTCTGCCGCCGTAGGTGAGAACTTCCCAGATAGTCACGCCAAAGGCCCACACGTCAGATTTGTGAGTGAAGACCCGGTGCTGAATGCACTCCAACGCCAACCACTTGATCGGCATCTTGCCGCCCGCGGCCTTGTACTGCTCTTCGTTGATGTCCAATAACTTAGCGAGTCCGAAGTCGGTGATCTTGACACAATTCGGCGTCTGCACGAGGACATTCCGCGCCGCCAGATCACGGTGGACCAATCTCCTGTCTTCAAGATATGCCATGCCTTTTGCGATCTGCGTGCACCAATTTAGCAGTGCCTTGGAGCCGATTTTATCCTTGAACCTGCGCACGAAGTCCAACAGGCAGCCTAGAGGCATTAGCTGGGTTACCAGCATCATCTGCGACGTCATGCAGACCGCGAGCAATTGCAGCAGATTCGGATGTTCGACGCTGGCCATAATGTAAGCCTCGTCGAGGAACTCTTTGGACGTATTCGCACCCGTACCATCGTGCAGAACCTTTATAGCCACCGGGATCTTCACGTTCTCCCCTTCTGGCACCCACACGCCTTTGTACACGTTGCCGAAAGCACCAAAGCCTAGTATACCACCCTTCCTCATCTCTTCTTCCTTGATGATGCGCAGCTTCGCCAAATTCGGCTTCACGCCCGTCGGTCGAAGCGGCTCGTTATCGTCCAAACCGGTCAATGCCATCGTCATCTTTACCGTGTTCTCCTTGGCTTTCGTTCTCATCCGCCAGAAGTATATTGTCACAATGGCGGTGACGATAAACACCAGCATGACGAGCATCACTCCGACCAGAATGGCGGGTTTGAGCTCGTTATCCATTTGGAAGCCGAGACCTATCATCTCTACTGAACAGTATGGCTCGTTGTCCGGCGGGAAGATCTTGTGAGGATATTCCGACGGGCAAGTATCCGTGCAGTTGAAGGATGTCGAATTGTCACCCGGATCGCCATCCTAAGACGCAAAATTTGCAAATTTAACGCGATTAACGTGACTTTCTTCAACTTGTGACTTGTTTGGAAAAAGTGAAGAATCGTAACATAATAATAATAACATAATATAAATAATAATTTATTTATTATTATATTAGCTTAAACTATCCGGTGTTGCTCAGATTATCACAAAATGTTAAGGGGGTAAAATCAGAGGGAAGGAGCGGGATGTTCAAGTTTCATAATAGTTTATATTTTACGCAGAGTCTTAGAGAATAATTATGCAAAATTTGATCTAGATCGATCAAAACGTTTAGGAGAATATAGAGAACAGACAGATATTTTATTTTATATATATGGATTTATGTGATAAGATAAGAAAGATGAACGCTCCGATTGTTCTACGTACGATGTAAATTTTGTAGTTTCGGCACTTGTAGCATTGATGCGGGCCCGACCCGAAGCACCCTCGGCACTCGCCGAAGCACGGTATGCATAGCTGCGTGTCAGCATCCGCGAAATGATCGGAGGAGCACTCGTCCTCGCATTGCTCTCCCCTCTTGTATTTGGTACACTGTTGACACACCTGCTCGTGGAAGCCGTATCCTGTGCACTTCTTACAACGTGGGTGGCACTTGCGACAGACCGCCTTTCCAGCGAGAGGTTTTAAAGCACCTTGCTCTTGCGGACTCACCCACTCGTAGTAATGTCCTGCGAATTTTAACAGCGGCACGTCACGCAACGTTTTTCGGGAGTTTCGCAGATCGGACGAAACAATGCGACAACTTTCCCGTCGATGTTTTACAAATAATCATTGATCAGCTCTTAATTATTACGTTACAGCTATATTTTCTGTTACAAAATATAAATATCGAAACGCATCAGCGATCGATTTGTCGTGAAGCAAAGTTTATACGATCATCGTATAAATTTCCCGGAAACTTTGCTTGAAGATTCAATGAAACAACAAGACAATTTTATGATCTTTGAGCAGCCTTTAATTATTATTAAAGGATATTACTGTGTTTTCCGTGACAAAATGCAAGTATCGAGACGCATCGATGAAAGAATCGTCGTAAAGCAAAAATCATCGTATGACTTACCATCGGGACATGGCTCTTTCTTCTGCAAACATCCCTCCGGTACGTGTCCGTTCATAATTGCCTTTTCGCAACTATGACATCCGTTGGCGCCTATGTTGTTCTCCGGCCCCTCGCAGCCGCCCACGCAGTTCTCGTGGCAGTGTTTGCACTCGCCGTTGTCGTTGTACTTGGAGGACGGGCACTCAGGCACGCAAAACGGCCCGTCGCGCACGTGTTTGCACTTGGTGCATTGCTCGGCATTAGGACCCGTGCAGGAGCCGTCGCACTCGACGTGACACGGCTTGCAGGTTTTCTCGTCCGCTCGATAAATACTGACAACACGATTGCGATTGGTCGTTAGTCGTTAATAACGTATAACGTATAATAAAGTATAACGTAAAATCGAGCGCATACGTAAGAAAATTAAAGCGACGCGAAACAAAACAGACATGGCGCAGAAAATCAACAAACGTGGGATGACGAGGGAAGAGAGTGACGCAGGTGAGCGATTCATCGAGTACAATTAATGTTCATGTCGTTCGCCACTCGCGTTAGCAATGAGGGACTGACAAAAGTGGGACTCGAAGCGATTAAGCGATGGAAGCGCACGTGCCGCGCGGACAACACACAGATGCAGCTTGCTTACGGGATGGATGAAGATGATAAATAGAACGATGAAGAAGATCGACGCTTAAGCTCTCGCGGGAGATTTTCGATTTACCTTCGATCCACGATCTAGGAGAGCGATTTCGATTGGACAGAAGTCGTATGCGTTATTGGAGAAAGTTCAACTTTTTTATTTCGTTTAATGCCACGCTTGTCAACTCACCCCGGCGCGGTGCAATCTTGAAGGCAATCGTTCCCCAGTTTGACGTTCTTGCAGGACAAACATTGCGCCGGTCCCGGTCCCCAGCATCCTTCGTCCGAGCATTGCTCGTGGCACACGAAACCGTCCTTGACTGTGATTCAAAACGATATACCGCAGTATGAGTATGACTTTCGAAATACAAGCTCAACGATAGTTTGGTAATTCGCTCAAGTAACACTGTATGAAAGCCTCAGTTTCGTACTTACTGCATTTGCTCTCGTTTCGATTGTTCTGCAAGAGACACTCGTGTTCGGGCGACTTCTTGATCCTGGTCCAATTAATACTCTGCGCATAACATAGGTTCTTATTCTCCAGAATGGCGATGGAGCCGGAGAGGATTTTCTTCAAAGAGTTCAACCCGAAGGACACCAAGGAAGTCTTGACGATGTACAATGACGCGAAGTATTCCGTGAGCGTTCTCCCGCCGATCACCTCAAGATTTCGAAAGTACGAGAGATTCTTGAAGTCTGCATGATCCCCTTGGATGTCCAGGAAGCCCGTGATCTCCTTCAGCGTTTTGAACACTTCGAGCTTGTTCGGATGCATCGACTCGTATCGCTTGCCGAACGTATAATTCGGAAAAACGTGCTGGAAGCCTTGGAAGCTTTGGTCCAGGATCGTGATGGAACCTTCGATGATGGTGCAGTCTTTGAAGGAGTCGATATTACCGGAATGCACCTTCTCGACGCCTTTGCAGGTTTTCGGGCAAGGGCCGTTGCAAGGTACACACTCGCCGTTCACCGCCTTCTTCTTCGGCGGGCAGGACCTCACGCACGCTCCATTGTCCTTTAAAAGATGTTCTGGACATCGTCTCACGCAAGTCGCACCGTAAGCGTATTTTCCCTCGGGGTTTGTCTCCCAGGAGTACGTGGTTGGATTGTACCTGAAAGAATCGTTAATATTCAGACTTCGATATGTGTTTTTCTCGACTTCACTAAGTAATTTCAAGCATATACGAGTATATATATAAGTAAACTTTCCCCGTTATCGTATATCGATATTTTTTATTCGCGCATTATCCACTTGCTTTGAAATTTATTGGCGACCCTTTACAAAGATATCTTCATGAGAAAGACTTAATTAAGAGAGTAGATCATTTTTTTAATGAAACGAGAAAGTTGTGTGGGCGGAACTTTATTGAAAATTTTGATGGGATGCACTGTTGTAGGATCTTTCTGCGAAAATAAAGCAAAAATGCTGCTACTTACTTTTGCATAGGCGGGCATTCCTGTGTGCACACGCCGTCATCGAAGAAATTCTTGCAGGCAAGACAATCGCTCTGTTTGGGACCGGTACACCCACCGGCGCAAAAAAGATGGCAACACTCGCGCGGATTAGGGCCGAAGCACCTGCCTTGCCAGCACTGAGGTGAGCAGTTCGTCTTCGAGTACCTTTGACAGTTCTCCGGGCCTTCGCCCCAGCAGCCCTGCTCGCAGCTAGCGTCACAATCCGGACAGGCGCGCTCCGGCGATGTGAAATTGTACACGTAGAAGTATCGGCCGCCTTGACCGGTAATTATTTCCTCCCAATTGATAGTCTTGATGTGGCAGAGGTTGTAGTTGTTGTACATGCCCACGCTCCCGTTGAGTATATCTGCGGCATGATTAATCAAGGTGAGTTAGACGCGAATGGATTTTGCTGAATTTCTCTTTCAAGCGTCGGATCGTGAACGTTTAAATTAAGCGTAACATGTTGTTCGTTAATTCCATTTGCGTATTTACTTAAAGAGATATTCGTGTAATAATATTAATTATCTAATTAAATATTAAAGATTTGCATAATAATTATATATATACAGAGTGTCCCACTTAAACCAGTCCACTTAAATATCTCCTTCAATTTTCTCTTGCTTTGAGTAACTCATCGCGAATGATAGATCAATAAACTGATAAATTGCTTGGAAATGATCAAGTCTTAAGGCTTTCAGAGGTCATTCGTAGTGCGATAGTTTCATTTTAATTTTCGGAGTCAAAGGTCAAGTCATATACATATCTAAATGTATTTTAACATCAGCTACACGATGCAATAAAAAAAAATATGCATTTATATGCAAAAAAACATCGATGATCATGAAAACTTCGAAAAAAAAATGATTTTGGAAAAATAATCTTTTGTGTAACATATTGGTCTCTTCATTTAACCTTCATTTTACTTAATTTATAAAATATTTTTTGTATCGTCACAATTGATGGAGATATTTAGGTGGCCTGGTTTAGGTGAGATACCCTGTATATATTAATATAATTATAATTATTGATATCATTATATAATTACTCGTATATTACAACATGAAATATTAGTGGTGCGGCCGTTAGTTCAAACAAGAGGAAAAAGTGAGAACGACGTACCTCTGAGGGCCGGCATCTCCAGGTTGTGCATCTGGCACATTGTAACGAAGAGGGCGAACTCGTGGTCGTGAATATTGAGCTTGAAGAGGGTCCTGCCACGGATGATCTGTAGCCTCGGCAGAACGATCCTGTGTACGTCCACGTGACTGATGAGGACGTAACCGGTGACCTCCCGTATATACTGGAGGAAACTGAGGTCGAAGGTTTTGTTCTGGAGCCATGTGATCTCCAAGTTACCATCGACGTAAGTACAGTTGGTGTACCGGTCTCGAAGATTCCGGTAGTGGTGCTGCTTGTTGGAGGGTACGGAGAGGCGGCCATTGGTACCGATGCAGACTGCAAGCATGAACGGGATTCGCGAATTAATTCTCGCTGAAATTCTCGTTCTCGCACGTGAACATCGAGTAGAAATCATTGAGAATGTCTTTTTTATCCATTATCTAAATTTCAGTTAGAGGTGAACATTAAGAACTGAGATAAAGCAACCTATCGATCGAAGCATAAAGTATTATCGTTACCGGGTTCAATCACTTAATCTACGCTCTACGAAGAATAATCCAGCGATATTTTCTTATCTATGGTATAAATATATCTCCTCACAATCACGATATAGTACGGTTATCAATCAGTCGGAGTAGCGCTTCGAATTGAAGTCACACAGAAAAAAAAAGATATGGACAACTAAACATAATTTGCTGTGTTAGCCACTTTTTCTTTGCTCTAGGAACCAATTTCCTTGCTAAGATAACAAGAAAATCTGCTTCTGCGACAAAAAAAGTAGCTGAAGCAGTAAATTATGTTTAGTTGTCCATCTGTAGCAAATTTACTGCGTTAGCTACTTTTCTTGCTGTACGAGCAGATTTTCTTGTTATCATAGGTTCCTGCAGCAAGTATCTGTAGAAAAAGTACCTAACACAGTGAATTATGTTTAATTGTCCATATATAGCAAATTAGTTTGCTGCTGCAGCAAGTCCTTTTTCTCCGTGCAGATATACCGAGGTCGACTTGGGACTCCCGGACGAAACCGTGGCCTCACTCATTCCCGATTACGTTAGTTCGTATCACCACCCACACCATCAACGGCACACACCCGCGACACACAAGTAGCGTTCTATGCGCGCGTATCGCGTCGGTGGGCGAACCACCTCCGTAAAGCGGCTCCGTACACGCGCCGGTCGGCGTGATTCTGTTGTGCAATTACCGTTCGGAGTAGACTGCACTCGAATGGATCGGCGCGTACCTCGCGCGTAAGTTATGACAAACATTTGCGGCCTTACGGAACGGACTGTGGCGTTCCCGTACGAGCGCGCGATGGCAATGCGCCGACGAGACGCGTTGGTCGTCGTCGGCAAAAGTGTCCGTTTAAGCACGACGTATCCGCGAGAATTAATATCAGCATCTACGGGCGTTTCTACCCAAGTGCCGCGCGAGAGCCACTTTCGCGCACACATGCGCAAAATAAAATTAATTTACGATTCTTCTTATAGTGGAGCGTCGGGTTTCCGCTTGGCAGCACGACTAAGGAAAGCCGTTCGGTCGACACGGAATATCCACTTTTGTGCTACGCGGTTGCTCCGTGCGTTCTGACGAAATTAGGAAGTACGAGACAAGTGCGTAAATCTGCTAAAAAAATTGCAGCTGGAGGAGGGTCATGCGGAAATTGATCGACGAACGAACTCCGCCGAATGCAGGACGGAGAAACGTATGTAAAAAAGGACTCAAGGCCTTTATTAAATAACCCCGTCCAAGTTCCTTCCCCGCCGTGTAAAGAAACGACCGCGGGCTCCCGAGAGGGAGCATAGTCGCACGTCCGCTCCTCCGGAATTCGGTTTTGCTCGCGGCTTCAGCCGCGCTCACATCCTTCGTCCCGATCCTTCGGAAACGAGCTGCCGCCTCGAAACGATCCGCGATCGGCATGCGGCGCCGAAAGGGCAATCTTAATCTGACCGGCGATCGGAATCATGCGAAAATAATTGCGCGGTAAGGACGCGAGCGCATACGAGAGGCGTACCGCAGAAGAAGGCTCGTCGTCCTCGTCCTCGTCGTCGACGACGCCGGAGATCAAGCGAGTCAAGAAAGGGAAGAAGAAGCAGCGGTGCGGACGCGAACTCGAGCACTGGGTATTTGTACCGGCCAGATGCTACCGGCGAGAGTCACGGGATGCCAAATGCGCGCACCGTGGCATGGCGCCAGAAGCCTCGAGAATGCGGATCGTGCGTGGATCTGCATCGGCGATGGGGCCCCGTGAGGTTTTCTGCCGGCCTATCTCGTGTCCTCGCGCACAACTCGAGTCGCATCGAAGATGAACGACTTGATCGTCATAATGAAGAGGTATGGCGAATATTCGTCGGAATATCGCCCCGATGATTTTTCGTATACGGAGGAATATACCGCTGTGAAATCGCAGGATTTATGGCTCGGCCCAGCCGGCTTTTTATTATCAAACGAGACTTTCTTTCCTCGAAGTCTATCTCGAGAGAAAGAGAAAGGGAGAGAGAGAGATGATGGCCATTAAATTAATCAACGCGTCAAAGGAGGAGCCGACCGAATGTGCCGCGAGTATTTATTGGACTATACATTTCATGTTCTTCTCCGTGGAGAAACGCGCGAAACCGCGACGAAATAGCAGGAATCCAACGAATTGCGAATTCAACGTGGGCAAGGAGACTCTTCCTTTCTCATCGACGGATCTTTCTTAAAGGACATAACCGTATATCCGAGAAATTTGGAATAAATTTGACTTCACGTTTCATTTGAGCGCCCATGCGGTCATAGATGTTAAAAATGGGCGATCTGCTCATCGCGCTCGCGCGCGACTTGACATTTTTATAGCTGGCGCAGTCGACAGACGCCATCCGGCGTAAACGAATTACGAGCTAGGCCGAAACAAATGGTGATTCGAACCGACACGTCGAGAGGGACTTATGGGCCGGCGTGCTGGCGTGCTGGGTGGAAGGTGGCCCGATAAAAAGGAACACCACGAGCGTGATGGCCATACGGACGTTTAGACAGGAGGAAAGTGGAGGTTCGCCGGGAGAAGAGTGTCGGTTAAGGTCGGCGCGCCGACACGTTCCACGTTCTCGTTTTCCAACCTCCGAGGCTCGCTCTCTCCCGCATGAAATTCATCATTAGATCCTCGGGACCGGGGATACAGCGCGGCAGATACGTGGTGATTATCCCCGACGGCGGGGCTGCGAAAATTGCCCGGCGAGAGCCGGCCGGCCGCCCGACCACTCGTTCGCTCGCTCTCGCGCGAGCGCGGAATTAACATTCTGCCAAATTTACGACGCCTGCACCGTAGCCGAAGACAATGCCGGCGATATTGATTACGGGCGTGGCAGGGATAACACTTTCCTTGCCATCGTCCGCAGGCTCTTCTTGGGAAACCCACCTTCCTCATTAGATGCCAGAACTGGTTGTCGCAGCTCGACGATGCTGGAAGATGACGAACGCGTTCGAGTTCGTTCTGTTCGTTAATCGAGCAATTGTACTTGGTAATTGCTCAAGAAATAGCGAGAGCTGCCGATTACGAGGGATGAGAGGAAGACGCGTGTACGTGCATTCGTTATTACTTGCCAATCAAAGAAAATCGTCTGGCCGACGATGAAGAAGAGTGAGTGGCAACCGAAGGTTTAAAATCTCACGTGTGCGTTTGAAATGCACGAACGATAAATCTGACAAAAACCGCGAAGTATAAGGGGCGAGGAAGACGTAAGACGTGGAGGAACAAGCGGCCGGCAGACGCCGAAATCCCGCGGTGAGGTTTCTTTTGTGAACGCGTGAGCAGCACGTCGCACCGAGTTGTGCGTGGTCCCTCGACCACCTTCTAGGAGTGGGTTGATTTTTATACAGCACTTTAGGATGCCACCCTCTTCTGCCGTTAAAGGCCCAAAGTAATACGGAATAACCGCACGTCGATGACGGCGGCGGCGTTTATTTGAGCTCGTAAACATCGATACCGTCCAGCCACTCGCAATCTCCACCGTTGTAGACCGTTCCTGGGTGCTAAGGTCCCACTCGACCTTCCTCTCGCCCTCCTGGTCCCGTAAAGCGCCCTGCGGCTAAATGCCCGACGAAATAAAACCCGGGTATCGTAAACGCGCGAAATAACTATCGGCTGGAACTCGCTCGAAGGGAAAGAGTCGAAAAAGAAGAGGACCCGACGAGCACAAGGACGGACTTTGCGGAGGGGATAAGGAGGCACAGGGAGAAAACTCGGGCCCGATATATCGCCTAACAATAATAATCGCGTTATTCTACCCCTTTGGAATAACGATTCCATTACAAATCATCCGATAACGCTCCGCGTCGCGCGTGTGTTCTCAATACGAAAACAATCTCCCGTAATATTCCGTCCGACCAGTTCTCTCAACCCCTTCGTCCGACCTTCGTCGGGATCAACGAGCGATCGATTCGACCGGCAATACGAGTCGGCCACTTCTCTTCTCCGCAGCGCGCCGTGTCATTCTGACGTCGAATGTATTCTAATTCATAGCCCGGCGCGGCCGTGTCGGACTTTCGTCCGTGGTTCGCGACGAATCGCTTTGTCATCGAGATCGGTGGACTACAACCCCGAGACCACGGGCTCGGTGTCCAAGAGCGCAGGGCGAGAGGGATACATCCGTGCGGGGTTGTATAAGTCCCGCGCGTATATACGTTATAACCGTGGCGTAACCATCCCAGGGCGTAACATTAATAGCTTTATGGTTTATTGCTTTCGAGTCTGCGGTTAAGTCCTGCGCTCCCTGCGGCGCGGCCAGCCCGAAGGCTACGACGCGGTACCGTCTCTCTCTGCGCGTTCGTGTACCGCCATTTTTCGATTTCGTTATGTCGGCGGCGGCGTTTTATTCACGTCGTCCCGCTCGATCATGACTCTTCCTTCTCTTCTTGTTCCGTCTGTTCGCGCCACCGGCCTTCGCCGGCGCTGCTACGCTCGAGTCAACTGTTTCATGCACTTTGGCCCGCACGGATATATAATGGAGGTGCCGAGAGAGCGTCGGATTGTTTCCCCTCCCGCGAGAGACTGCAGAAAGTGAATTCGAAGGAGGAGGTGGAAGAGGATCCCGTGGAGGATCGTTCAATTTTGCACCGAAGAGAAATCTCAGCTCGTGAGATTGAATAGAGGAAAATTCGCAGCGACGTGAAATCGTATCTCTCTTATTACAATCGACAGGATTGAGCATTCGGCTGTATTGAAACTTGGTCGCAATAACTGAGAACAACTTGACTGAGTAGAGAAATCTTCCACAAGAATCTTTCAGTTTCTATAAGTGAGAGAATTTTTAATTTGTGGTCTCTATTCTTTAAAAGTCGGAAAGAATTTTGGGCACGCGTTTTCTCGCTCCTGACGTCATCAATTGAGAGTTCTGTGGCGAGATACCGGAAGCCTTAACGCTATCGCAATTATAATGGTCGGAGGGTCAAACGATATACTCCATTTGTAAACCTTCGACATGAGAAGGGCGTATTGACCGAAGGCGACGACTCAAGACCGCACAGAGATCGAGGAATCGATCTCTCGAGCCGTGGATCGCGAAGCGACGCGTCGTTAAGACGAGGCGCAGCAGCGTCTTCGCAAAAATCGCTCGGGCGAATTGTCTCCTCTTCTGTCTCTTTTTTTTCCGCCGGTGCGCGTTAATAAAGCACAAAGTGAGGCGAGGAAATAATGACGAATCGAAATGAAGTACCGAGGGCGGCGCGGACAAGGAACAAATGACGGCGTGTGGAATGCGCTTTGTTCGTCTCTCTCTCTCCGGACGATGCGCCGTGCGTTCGCCGCGTCTCGTTCTCTCCGTGCTCCATCTCCCTCCCTCTCTTTCTCACCTTCCGCAGCTCTTTCTCTCATCTCACCTCGGCAACCTCAGCAGCCGGCGGGCTGGACCATGCGTTCACCGGGAGAGAGAAAGAGCACGCGAGCTCGCGTTCGTTCGTTCGTTCATTTGCTCTGCTCCGCGCCGCGAGGAGTCAACTTTCGACCACTTCTCGCGGAAACATGGTCGTCGTTAACTCTTGAATTATCGTATTATCGAAACAACGCGAAATATACCTCCTTCTTGCCACTTTCGCGCCGAATACAAGCGAACGCAACATCTAGAAAGGCAGAACAAGAAGTTTTATTTTTGTTTCTGTCAAAATATGTCAGGTATGAGACAAGAGGTGACGACTGCGCCGTGCCGCAGAAAGCGAGCAGAAAGATCATTGAATGACGGGAAACGCCGTCCACCGCGTTGTCCAACTGGATCGCGCGCGATAACGTCGACACGCGGGATTCAATGCGTGACGTTAGCACCAAGATTTATACACTATTTAGCCGAAAAAACCCGATGTTGCTGTCGTCCAGCATGATAGATCTCCTTAATCTAGTATGCCGGCGTTGTGAACGCGTGGAAAAATGAGATTCAACTCACGGTGATAAACGCGCCTTCCTTGTCGGAGGATACATCCCGGTGGGTGTTGCAGTGGGATATAATGCACGTCGCATTCTCGCGATAAGCTTATTTGCGTCGCCCATTACTTCGGCGTTTATTTCAGCTGTGTCGTTTTAATGAAAACACCGGTGTATTCTCATTAAGATATACTTAAGCACCTCTTTTCCTCCCTCACGACACATTTTTATCACATTGTTCCCATTGTTCGCGCGTTAAACATCTAAAACGGGCGACTCAATTGTTTCTTTCACGCGTCTCGCGTGCGGTTGCTGGAGGACACCATCTCGGAGAGGCCTCGCTGGAAGATAGTCCGAGTAATCCTAGAGATAATAATAGCATGCGCCACGTAAATTATAGTTAGCGCGCAGAGTGGCCGCGTCGTGCTAACGTCGTGCAACACATGTGAGAGCTCGGATAGCCCGCGACGTACAACCCCTGTTTGTTAATGCACATAACTCGCGTGGCGGATAACAATCTCGGCTGAGTGCTTTCCACCGTCGCCGACGAAGATTTTGATATACGAGCGAGTACGGCGCTCGCGCAATTACGCGACGGCGTGCCCGTAAAGTCCCGCTCTTTTGGAATCACTTAGCCGTGCGGATCAACGCATTTAATGCCGCCGTGCTAAATCGGCCCGCATCACGTTATTATTACTTGCCGGCGCTTTTATATGAATTTTATCAAGGTGATAAAACTGTTACTTAGCCAAACTTCATAATACCGAGATGCTTCTTAAATTGTCCTTGTCTTCTCCTTCAGCCTCTTCAAATTCAAGAAGACAATCTTCAATTTTCGAGAGAAGAGAGACGTCTCTTCGAAATTCGAGAAAAGTCTCTTTCAATTGAATTCGGGAAGAAAGTAGTGGTGATCGAGTCAAGACTCTCGCGGAGCGAACAGGATTCATCCGAGACCGACTGAGAGACTCACGCTCAGGGGCGAGAGGATCGATTTATCTCGCGCGAATCTCGCGGCGGGCGACGACCACCCCCGGAGAGACGTATGTCTTCTTCCATCGAGATCTCCGTTCTCGTTGAGGAGGTAGAATTCGCGAACTCTGCGTCGGTCATGTCGCCTCCAAGAGTGTTAATACGGAAGGCAGCGCGAGACGTCATCGTGGTTGCGTTACAGTCTGACATCTCGCGACTGTGGGACAGATGATGAAGTAAGTCGTAGCCACGGAACAGTGTCTTGATCATTTTTACAATTTTTGAACGTCAGGTTCCAGTTACAGATATTTAACGTAATGATGGTGCCTTTGCGTCTCAGAAATTGCGCGCCCGCGTCGCTCAGAGGGGCAATACCGGGAAGATGGATACGTGAGAGAAAAGTTCCCCTTCAAAGTGGCACCTTGTTCCCGACTGTTTGCTCGCGGACTCAAAACTGTGCCGACGCTCGTGAAACCACAGCGTTCACCTTACATGCTAATTTCCAGCTTCGCTGAGAATCCGGCCGAGACTCGGATGTCGTATCGGGGCTGGATATCTCGATCTCGGGATCCGAGGTCGTCGAGGCGTCGTCGCTTTTCTCCGAGATCTGCCTCACGTGGCTACGATCGATCGGCGATCGCGCGGACGATAACGCCCGTACGTGGGCGCACGCCTATATCATTCTCCTCGGCATCGTGCAATAAGCCGTTCGATATCCGCGGCGCAGATCCCGCGCGCGGATATCTGACCTCGGGCCGGTATCGTTTAACATTCACCCTTCCCTCTCCCTCGATTGAGCACCTCGCGAATGTGCCGCATCGTCCTTTCGTAACGCGCGCTAAATTACCTGTCCCTTTTAGCGTTGTGCGCGTAGCTCGAGCTGCCTTGATGAGCGGCCCCCGCTTAACCCTTTAACTGTGGGAAAGGATTCGCGCGAAATCTCGGGAAAGCGCGCGGTTCGACGATCAATTTGAGCTGTCGCTATTATAATCCACTTCCTCCGCGCCTAAGTATGTCGCTATTACGTAACCCTCGCGATAATCGCTTCCACACAGGTCGCGGAAAGAAAATAAACGAGTTCCCGATCATCCGGCAATTCCCACGATGGAAATACGTCGACGGAAAATCCCGACTTCAACTGCAGAAATTTGCTGATCCACGATCGGTCAACATAGAGAAAAACATAGTTGCTTTCGGCATCAACTATATTCTTTTGTGATTTTAACCACAAAAATAGTTAGAAAAACCATTGTTTTAGTAAGTGTTATTAGAAAGATGATTCTTCTAATTATTTTCCTGGTTAAAATCACACCGAAAGCAACTATATTTTTCTCTCAGTGCACGATTGTCCAATGCACGCGCTTGAATTGTGTGTTTAAATCATATCGTGGACTATGGAATGCTCAGCGGTAGACTGAAGTGCAACGGAACGATCAAAGAGCAATTAAAGCCGCGACGCGCGAAGTCATCGTCAGAAGACAGGTCAAGTGGATAGAGAATGTTCCAATGAGAAATCCTACTTGGCAGATATCGGGTCGAATGTGGTTCTCGTTCAGTTGTTCAGTGCAATTTCTCTCGCAGATCCGCCGCCCGAGACATTAATTATTCCAAAACGCGCGAAAAATAGCCGCCCTCTTTGCGTTTGCACGTCGCAGCAGTCGGACACGCTGCCACGTGTCAGCTCCTCTCCGGCCTGTTTGTCCTCCGTGAGGCTCCGCTCGATGTGCGATTAATGAAAAAGCCACCCACACGTCTCTCACCCTCTCGTCGTCCACCCACATTTCCCTGCCAGACCTGCTGGTGCCTACGGCCGGCCCGATGCTTGCCATCGATCAAGCCAGTCGAGTCACGACCAATGAGCCGCGCGTCCGTCTCACTTTTCAAACGCGGCTTTCGTTTCGGCTGCTCGACGATGAAGTGGTAAAAGTTGTCGTCTTCGTTCACCAGTTGGTGCAATGTACAATGCGAGATATACTCGTTCTATGAATTTTTTCCACCAGTTTTATGACCTCGTTCAGAGGTATTCTTGATCTTAAGGAGATAGAAGCTTAAGCCTAGAAGACTGAAGTCTAAACTCCGTTTTAACAATGTGTTCGATGAGTTTGAACAGAGCTCAAATCTTTACCCTTAAGTTTAAACTGCTATTGTGGAATCGGCCCAAAGTGAGATACACAAGTGGCAGTGGCAATAAGAAATAAAAAGTGGACAAGAGAGAGAGAGAGAAAGAGGATATCGATTATCCGGGAGCACAAAATAGGCGCGTGTCATCTCACCCGCGCGTTCCATTTGAAATACGTTCAGGAAAAATGTGATACATCAACTACATCGTTATCTCATCGGCAATTCATCGATATTCCACTCTCATTTTAGATAATGACGCACGAAATTCGAGACAGTGCGTCTCATCAGCGCGCGTTTCCGCGCGTCATCGCGTCGATCGGCAAAGATTGCCACCTCGAATCGCTCCGGTATACGGTGTACAATGTGAGGCTTAAAAGGAAACGTCGACAGCTCCATTTGTGCGGCTCGTTCGGGATCGTGCCTTCGGTAATCCGACGACGCCCATTGTCGCCGCGCCCGCGTCATCGCGCGTCCCGAAGACCCTTGATTAACCTTCGACAGTTGCGCATTCATAACGCGAACGATGATGCGAATTCGGCCCGGTCACGTTGCGAAACGAATGGGACCGTTGCATCGGCGTGTACGCACCTGTGAGACCACCTGTTGCCCAGGCGATCTCACCTCAGGACTGTCCACGAGCCCGCGAAGCGCCCGCCAGGCAGATTGCGAGAGACGTCGGGCGAAAATGATTAATAAGAATCGGCTCATCTGTTATACCACGTGTGTGCACGCAATCTTTCTCTCTCTTTCTCCCCGTGTGGAATTTCGTTTCAATTGAAAAGTTGCACAATCTCCGCGCGCTCGTTCCTCACCTCGGCAATACAGCTTCCGCGAAAACGGAATTTCGCTTCGTATTCAAAATGAATATTCAGCGTAAGCGTGTGAAATCTCGTATGAGCGTTTTCAGCAAGGACATCGGTAGAAACGAGAAACGGAGAGGAAGAGAAAAAAAGGCGAACGCGAGAGAGAAGAAGGACGTCGTCCTGATCCTGGGAGCCGGAGCGACGCGATCTTCCAGTACATAAATAAATCCGCGCCGAGCATATTGAGCGGTCATATTTCATGGCGGGCAAAAAATGCGAACGTCCCTCGGAAATCCGATGTCTCAATCCGTCTCTGGGATCTCTCGTCGATACTCCGAGCGGTCAATTAAGGCATGCCTCCCAGATGTCCCCTGATATCTCTGGTCCTTATGCACACGCGCACGTCGACGCGAACGTCAATAAGTCGCACAAGCCCGGGAAACGGTATTACGCGCTGTGATATCTCGCGTATGCCTCGCACACCGATGCTCTCTTCTCTCGTGCTTACGCCCCGATAATCTCTCTTCCTGCTCCGCGCACGGCCCGTCTCGTTACTTACTGCTTATTTACCCGCTGGACACGCTGAGAGATACAATCTGCCGAAGGATCTGTCGGAGACGGTGAGAGCTGGGCGAAAGAAACAGCGGAGAAAGCGAGATGCCCCCTAGCCACCCAAGAAGAAACGTCGTAATAATTAATATCGACGATCCCGGGCGACGATACACTCGATGGCGGCCGGTATCGGGCCAGTCTGATCGGAGGGAGGACGAGAAATCCCCGAGATTCGAGGATTAGATCGGTACGCAGGTGTGAGCCAAGTAGGACGCTGGTACTTTTCTCGGCGCGGCCCCGCGGGCCATAATGAATAAAATCTCTCGCTGCACACGTCGATTATTCTCCAAGCTGGAGATATAAATGAAGGACTCTAGGCAACGGCGGGGCCAGCGAGGGCCACATGAGCGCGAGCCTCGTCACTCACTTCGTTTGCTCTTTTGTGAGGTTGATTATGAGGTGTCGATTGAAAATTCCTTTATTCTCCGCAGAAGTATCAAGCGCGATGACTCCGAGATGCGCGAAGAGTGATGATTATTCCTCTCGTTGTTTCTTTAATCCACTCACGATGCATAAGTAATGAGCGAAATCACTGTCTTCGACGTCACGAGCGTAAGTGCGCTCTCACGCACGATTACCTTCACCCTGTTTATCCCGTCCTACACACGCGGTAGGATCCTCTAACCTTTCAGATTAAGAAATATATCACGAGAAACGTCGAATGCGAGTTACGCGGAATAATTATCGAGGTCAGGCGGAGATCGATGAGCTTCGAATTAATGAACATCAGGTACGTCGACTTCGCGCGAACGTCGGTGCGATCAAAGCCGAAGTGTGTTCGGGAGAAGTGTTTCGAAATCGGACTGTGCTCCGAGGAGGCGCTCGATTTTTCATCGGATTTTGACTTTCTAACGGGACACGACGCGAGTGTGTCGTCCATCCTTTTTCTTTCGTCTGCGCAATATATCCTCGCGTTCTCACGCGGCGGATTATCGAGATTGCACTTGCCTCTTGATAGACGCTTTATCCCGAAACGCGATATACCTTAAAAGCTGAGGACGATAAAGAGACTCGATTAATTTACCGTGGCTCTTCACAATCCCTCCAAGGCAAATCCTCCTCTCTCTCATCGAATCTCCTCATCCCCCTCTCGCTTTCTCTCTCGGATTATTGTTCATGTCCCTTTCTCTCCGCCTGCCCGTCGTTCTTCTGCAACGTACAAAATAGAAACCGAAGAGCGCAACACGGCGAGCTTACTCCTGCCTAATGGATAGTAAGAAATCGGCCCGGAGCTTATCATTTTAATGGAAACCTTTATGGAGACCACTTTAGGTGCTATCTCGTCGTCACCGCGACGAATTCTGGGTGGCTGTTCACGCGCCGGGCAAGCTGCATAATGCGTAGCCTCCACGCTCCGGTTATTGCATTAATGAGAAGACATTCTGACAATTCTCCTCCTCCCTTCCCTCATTCGTACTTATCTAACGTGGGACGAATTGTTACTCAAACAGATCTTTAAAAAATCCAATCCTTTCCCGGCGGATTTATTAGAATTCTTATTCTATAATTATTATTCGCTTTAAAATCCATAAGGACCTCACTGAGGATAATATCATACGGAAAAAAATATGCATAAAAAATATACGCATAACCAGAAATATTTAATTGTGAGCAGCGTAGTTGCATCGCTCTAGTTATCTTTGTACGATGGTAACATGTATAGTCGATATGACTCAACTCATTGCTGAGTTATTTTGGCACATCAACTGCATGAATCTGCGCGTGATATGCTCGTGGAAAC
The DNA here is from genome assembly GCF_010583005.1 of Odontomachus brunneus. Classification (NCBI taxonomy): domain Eukaryota; kingdom Metazoa; phylum Arthropoda; class Insecta; order Hymenoptera; family Formicidae; genus Odontomachus; species Odontomachus brunneus. The sequence goes on from NW_022639456.1 coordinate 3,959,265, forward strand.
TAGAAATCGGTTGGAGTGACAATTACCATGGGTACACTCTGGTTTGGGGCAAGAAGACATCGTCATTGTAATTCAGCAATCGGCCTGTGATTGCAGCAATTACAATAATTAATTGTTTCGTATTGTACTATTGAATCTGGTTGGCACAACCAGATTTATGTGCCAGTCAATCATATATTGTTTTCCCTGCGCATGATCTCTCCTCGTTATCATATAATTCAATTCTACTTTCATTATTCATAACTGACATAGTCGATCATATAGATCGCGCCAAGGAGATTACCGAACCTTGCGGCTTTCGCAAAAGCGCATGTATGGTCACCATGTATGTGGCCACGTGACGTGATGGTCGTCGAACGCAATAATATCCGCGACGACGACTAGCTCTCGTAGCGGTCATCAACACCGACGTAAACACCACGTCTTATGTGGGTCAAGCTCGTCGCGGGCCACGCCAAGAGCGTGCTCTCGATCACGGGAGTACCACTCGTGAATGCACCTACACGGCGACGTCGCGACGTCAGAGACCCTACCGACTAGAGACGGAAGGTAAGAGGCGAGATTTTAAGCGGCGCGTGCTTCCTCTCCCTCTCACCCTCCTTCTCCTCCAGCACCTCATCCTCTTCCTTTCTCCTCTTCAGATAGGAGGTAGAACGGTACTTTCCAGATACGATTCGAGTAAAAGGGATTCCGACCGACCGAGCGACGCCCACGCCCGTGTGCCGGCACACCGCTTCGCTTTCTACTTTTCCAGACAGCACCGTCTGGATGATCTACGACCGAGGGTTCTCCGCTAGAAAGAGCGGACTACGTACCGTGCTCCGTTAAAAAAAGCTCACTCGCAGTACGCGCTCGTATGCGCCGATAAATTACGTTAGCCTGCCATCGCCACGTCGTCGTCGTCGTCGTCGTCGTCATCCACCGATGCTCGCGAGCTCCTCTTTTATTGCGGGACGCGTTCACGTACGGGCGAGGCTCTGTCGCTCCGAACGTGAACGCTCCGGATGTTACGAGCGAAGCAAACAGCGAGTATGGTTACTAAAATAATAATTGCCCACGCGTCATCATCGCCTTTACGTCAAACGTGGTAGTTATCTAATCGTGATTCTGATGTACACACAACACAGAGTCATTTAGCGACGGGATAACTGCGTGTGCGTTTTGTCAATATTTTTCAATGATAAGATCTCGACATTTACTATAAACTCGTTAAAAATTACATTAGCTTTATAGAAATGCGTGACTATTTTTCTCGTCGCGCTTTCGATAGTTACTGAATATCTGTTTCTCTCCGTTTCTCGTTAAGTGTATCGCGGTGCGTCGCGTCTGTGCGCCGACTTTGCCTTGCATGAGAACGAGGAATCACGATCGGACATTCGGTGTCGTAAGGCGATCATAACCTGTGCAAACGGCACTTCCAGGCGGAAGTGTCGCGGCAAGACTCACTTTTCCCTTTAACGAACTCGGAATTGAGATCCGCTGACACATCGTAGCTACCGGCGACGATCAGTAGGAGGAATGTCACGCCGAGGAGGTTGCAGGTCGACAGCGCTTGTAGCCCGCGTCGGTGGTTGAACATGATGAGCTTTCATGCCCTTCACGAACCCGTAGGCCTTGTCAAGGTGACCTGAGCGAGGAATCCCTCTTCTGCTTCGTGGGCCCGTCGACTGTCATGAACGAGGAGAGGACCGAAGGTGCTGCGCAGAACCGTTTCCGCCGCTGCCATAGCTTTCCCTTCTTCACCGTGCATGTCGCATGTCCGGTGAAGTTAAAGTTGTCACGACTGTCTGAAACGAGAAGAGTTTGCAATTAAAAGAAAAGCTACGCTGAGAGGATCGTTTAGCGGTAAACGCGGCTGTCGAAAACGCTCCGTCGACTCTGTGTTCTCGATTTTCCTTTATATCATCCAAATTTTTCCGGGATAGGAAATTGTACGCTTTGCAGGAAAATTGAGACTTCGAGAGCTTGAAGAAACGGAGACTTCAACAGTCACGCTCGGTGAAGATGCGATTGTGTTTTTCTCAAACGAAATAAGGCGCGAAGGGCAATCAGCGTAAATCATCATCCCCCACCGTTGAAATCGCCTTTATTTCCATTAGCACTCTCAGAGAATTATGTTTCGCGAGTTACGCGTGTAAATCAATAGCTATCAGCCACTACGATGAGTTACGCCGATTGGTATGCCTCCTGTACGAGCACGTGTTCCTAAACAACCCCAGTAACGATGTTCATTATACACGTCTGAATTATGTCACGCATGCATCCCCGATCGTATCACACACTGTATGCACTATGCGTTGTGTAGCTGTGTTCTAATGAATAGCACGACAGTATCGTAAATATGTCCATCCCGGACAACTGTTAATGTTTAGTCAATTTCCTTTAAGCGTGATTCGCGATGTGGTAAATTCAGCCGTCAGCTTCGTCTCCAGAAAATAAATTCGTTCATGATCCTATTACCCAAAGAAATAGAATCTTATCTTTAGCAGAATAGAATCTTATCTTTAGCAAAAATCCTCTTACATGACCTCAAGTGGATTATTCTATAATTAAAAGGAAAATGTAGTCTAAAGAGTATTCTAAGTAGAATACTCTTAAAGTTACAGGAATTTCGTCTTACATCCACGGTACACAAGTCTTGTTCTTAATAGGAATTTTTTCTAGTGAGAGATAATTCTGTTGCATATGGACATAGTTCTTTTAATTCAAGAGGAAAAAATTTAAAATAATATCTGATAAATTTTTTATTAATAACTCATTTCAAAAGAGGACTCGGTAAGAATTTCTTTTTAGAAAATTATTACAGGAAATAGCATCTTGGAACTTAGAATTCTTTTTTTGGGTGTTAGGATATGTTCCTTTTGGTTTTAGAAGAGAATCCTCTTGAGGCTATATAAGAGGATTTAACCTAAGAATAAGATTATTTAAGATTCTTCGATGATAAATTACTATTAGAAAAACTGTACTTTCGTAATTCATTTAAGGCACTTCGTGTGACTAACATGGGTTAAAGGAGCGCTCGTTGCGATGGCTAAACGCTTAATCTCGCGTTTTTATCGCGCGATCAGACTCCCTGATTTAATTTGTATCATCATCTACAGAAAAGGATCTCACATTCGGTCTCGGTCCCTTGATTCCTCCTGAAGAAAAAACGCGTAACCACGAAAAAAACATTCACCCGCCTTTCACAGGCCGGCAGTTGTTGTTGCGTCATCGCCTCGTTCAAGGGTTACCTTCGACTACGAGGCTCTGCGAGCTGCCTAAGAAAGAATAAGAAGAAACAAAGAGGAGGAAAACGAAGGGGTGAAGGCGGAGGAAGAAGGGGCGAAAATCGAAAAAGAGAGGAAGACAATGCAGCTAACAGCAGGTGTCTGCTTGCCTGTTCGTTCCTCATCCTCCTTCTCCTCCTCTCTTTCGCTCTTTCTCGTGTCCCTTCCTCCATCTCTATCCTCCTCCCCGTCGTCGATCTCATCCGGGGAGACCATCCCGACACTCACTCGACTCCCTCTTTGTTCTTTCGCACTCCCCGCGGAGCGGCGAACACGAGTTACCTTATTCGGGCGTGACAAGCGAGGATCAACTTAAACAAATGACATCGACCAAGTCGCGCGCGCGCGCGACTGCGGCGGTCTGATTGCAGGTATCTCGTTAAGGTTGTCCCTTCGGATCGTCCCTATTAATTACGATCAGTAGCCGGCGACGAGCCATCGGCGACGCGACACCCGATCGTGTGGCTCGTGATTGTCCCGCTGGCTCCCCCTCGCCCTTACCGACACGATTCTCCTTCGGTCGCCGCGGTACCACGCTGTCTGCTGACGAGAAAGACGTGGGAGAAATGTCCCGAGGGGGAGACCTCAGGGTGCAGCCTCGGGTAACGGCCGATCGTAACGCATCGCGTGTACAAGGCCGCGCATTTCCGCAAAACCGAGCTAAGTTCGCACGACGCGCGGGAGTCCGGTTGTTTTGTAAGCGAGTCATTGATTTCCGCAGGGGGCAGGTTCATCTTAGCGCCGTGGACACACAGGTGCACGAAATGCGCACGAAACGTTGCGATAATCGACCTTCCTTTTATGCGACAGCTGACATGGCGAAATCAACATTTCGGCCTTTCCTGAGAAACTCTCGATCTTTTATCAATTTCCAGACGCAAAATGTCATTTCGTGTGCGTTCATCTGATTGATATGCTAAGTAGCCGATGATACCAGAGTTGAAAAGTTTAAGCATAGAAATTGTATTGAAATAAACGTCGGGTTAATATATTGATACGTTGTAACAGTAACTCTTGCGATTAATCGCGATTAAGAATCTGCTGATACGGCATTTAGCGGGCTTTAAGTAGTTAATGGATTCCCCGCTTTTTCAAGAACGTCTCTCTTGAGTTTTGTATAGGATAACGAGCGTGTTCCTGATAGGTTACATCTGCAAATCGCCGATAAGCATTTGCATAGCGCTGGCGACTTCGTCAGAAATGCGAAGACACGGCACGAATTACGAGCCTGCGAACCGGTTTCGCAGGCATACCGTTCGAATGGCGGAATTAACCCAAACTCAAAAGACCGAGGCGCCGTCGACGCTGCGCTTAATTGCACAGACGGATGGATGGATAGCCGGGGCTCGTGCGAATTTTTATCGTCCACGGGTCTTTAATCCTCTCTTTATAGCTATCTATCTAATTGCGCGACCATGATGCAAAAAACACAGCAGCCGCGCTATAAATATAGTTTGAGCTTAATCCTGTTGTTCGCGGCGGTCCCAGGACGACCCGTACGAAACCGTGCGAGAGGATTAACGCTCTCCTGTGACAAAATAAAATTACATCTTTACGACACGACATAATAAGAAGCAACTTACACGTTGCTGCGCGGGTGAAAAGACGCGCGATATCTATTTTGATTCTCTTGCGCTCGCGCCTCGACGTTTCGGCGTTGGGACATCATTGCAATTAAGCGAGCCTCGAAATCTAATAACTCACGCTCGCGATAAGAAACAAAGTGGCATCAGCTCCGGTTACAGGTGACCGTATGCGGTTGTAACGTCATAAACAATATCCGCGCGGGTCTCCGTCAACGCGAGCCAAGTATGTCAGACTCCGAACATGGACCTGGTGCGTTTCTATTTATAGGAGCGCGCTGTCTTCGATTGAACGAAAGGTACTGCTTGTCCAAGGTCATTTTAACCTCAGAGTAACGTGTCACGCGATGTCATAGATTCAAGATTACCGCACAAATGTGTCATGAGATGTATTTAGACGTGACACAAATGACAACAGACAGATAACGATAATAGCCAGATATAAAGTTGAGAGACAAAATAGTTTCTGTCCATGTTTTGACGCGCGGAACTCCCAGAAGGAGAAGCCGAATTGAGCAACGCGTTCAAGGGTCGAGCCCGAAGGATCTCTTTCTACTTTGCACCTCACGAGCGAAGTGCATTTGTCAATGTTGCGCCAAACAGATCAGTACGTGCCCCTCGATACTTCCCGCGGTGACTAATCGCCGATCGTTCGAGGCGTACCCGTTCTTCGGACCTCGTTAACTTCTCGCAACTTGTACCTGCGTGTAATCTACCCCTCTCATGTGCCCGATCCGATAAGCAATAAACGTCGAAGGCACCCTGCGAATCCGACATCAGCCTCGAAGCTCTCAAGGTTTGTTATTCGCAAACTGACGTATATGCCGATCGTACCAATTTTTTATCAACATCCACAAGGGGAGATTAAGAGGCGTGGTACTTGGTGTGGCGTGTAAAAGTCGCTCTTACTGAGAGAGAGAGAGAGAGAGAGAGAGAGAGAGGAGCGAGCACAAGAAGAAAATCTTTCCGCGTTAAGTCTAAACCGAGTCATCGACTGGAATTTCTTGCTCTCTTGTCGATATTTGCTACGTTGACGACAAACGTGTAACATACACGATAACGGTGACACGATATCGTCAAAAGAAGAGAAATATAACATAAAACAAAACACAATGACCAAAGAGAAAATCCGAGACGAAGGTATTATTTGTTACGTTTAACGGTACAAAACGTGATTAATTTCACTGACAAGTGTCGGTTCGGAGAGCGGAGCAGGCGATCCTGGTTCAGATCTCTCTTGGCACACAAGAAGCCTGGAATTTCCTCTCGTGGAGCCGGCGAGAATCCTCGGAGGACGAGCGACGAAATGCCGAATGCAGAGCGTCGTGGACGTCGAGGAGTGTCCAGGAGACAATAAAACGAGGAGGAACTCTCACCACCGCCATGCGGCGACGTCGATGTCGTATATATCGTCTCGCCGAGGACCTACGTTCCTTCGTCCTTCGTCTTCCCGCCCTCTCTCGGGCCCCCGCCGACCCCTCGCCCGGCCGGAACCGGGCACAAAAGCGGCGTCCTTTGAGGGAGGGTCCGAAACCAAAAAAAGAAGAGTCGGCGAACACGGCGTGCAACCGTGTTAACTGCGCTCCTTATGCATTCATATCCTTGTTTCGCGACAACCTGCTGATTGTTTCCACAAAACGCGACAACCCCCTTGTAGGCTGTGTGTAGCCCGGGCCGGTTTTTCGGCGGTCGCGCGAGGGAGACTTTTAGCCGCAAGGCGGTGCGGACGCGAGGCAAAAAGGATCAATTTGTATGCGGGTGAAAGCTCCCCGCCCGTTTCTGTCGCCCGTTCTTAACAGCGCCGGCCGTGTAACGTCTCCGCCACGACAATGGCGACGGCGAGATATAAGGGCGCGCGAGAAGTGCGTATGTGCGCCGGAAGACAAGCAATTGAAGAGCCTGGGGCAACAATGTGTGCCCGTGAACACGAAAGAGAGGTGCCGCGCGCGACGTACGCGCGAGGTTACATTTGTTCGCGGGTTCCGCCGCTGTGACGGTTTTATTCAAGAGCGCTCTCTCGTGCACTTTTAGCGGTGAAGGGTCAGGTGAACGCGAAAACGAAGGTCCGGAAATTATTATTACAAGAGTATGCTCTTTACGAGAGCTGCTCCGACGTGAAAGTTCACTCCGAGCGGTATGGTCTGCCGTCTCTACAGGGTGTCTGACAATTATTGACACACCCGTTGTGTTCACCAATCTTCTTTAATTAACAACTCAAAATTTTTGCCTAGTTATTGGCGAAATGGTAGATGAATTTTATGCTGTGAGTTTGATGTTTTCTATCTGCATACAACGGGTGTGCCAATAATTGTCAGACACACTCCCTTGTGTAATATCCATTAATATTTTGATTACGATACATGGGTACGCACGTCGTGGAGTCTGGACGTCTCGATGCTAACGAGGCCGAGTTGACGCGCGACGTAAGAGAGCCCGGGAGAAATCTAATAAACTGTTCGTTAGACTAATATCGCCGTCGAGGAAGTGCGGACAGAGCGACATGATTTACTGCTGTTTATCCGTACGCGATACTCCCGCCAGTATCGTATGGCCATTTTATCATCGTCAATAATCTGAGCAAAAGTGAAACTCGCTCCGAGTCTCAAGCGGCAGGGAAGGCGAGTCGCATGAAACTCCGAAATGAAATACGCTATCTCGCGTGACACGCCAGTTCCACGAGCGTATGCGCGACCCTTCCTGCATTGATCTTTCCTCACACCTCGAGAGGCCGGTGTTTCCTCAAGGTGTGCACACGTCGCGACGCGACGCGTTATCGGAGGTATGTACAAACGTCCGATTAAGAGGCGCGATAACGTGAGCCGAGAGTAACCGTTTTTTTCTTTTGGAAGGTGCAAAGGGTTGGCGAAGGACGTGTCAGTTGTCTGAATCTCGTTACGCGATGCTTCTCTCGAGGAGAACGTTCATCTCCTCCCGGCAGAGAGTGCAACTCTTTTCTCCCACTCTTCGCGCGCGATTCTCTCTCGTCGAGCGCGCATTGCCTTTTACATCCGCCACGAGAGACAGAGATTTGACTTAGAAGTCCGCACAATCGCCGCGGTTCGCCGACTGACAAAAACAGTCTCTATTTAACCAGCTAAACGAACCGCCCGGATCCTAACGTCGGCTCACTTTCCCACTGGGCCGTATAAGGCTCAGCATTTGATCTCATGCAGTCCTTGCAGCAACGGGTTGCATGATCGCACGCTATAAAGCCGGCGTTGTTACTCGCGGACGTGAACACCGATTATTCGGGCACGAAATTGCTGTGCCATTTGAGAAATGTCGAGAGCTCCGACGAGAGAAAGGGAATCCGCGATATAGCCGATTCCAAGCTAATGGTACATCCGAGTCAAATTCGCGCGTCTAATCGCATCCTCCCGCGACTGACGAGAGCGCGAGGGCGAAGGAGAGACGAGCAATAACGCGGAAGGCGAGCGACTTAGGGCCGGTTTTTCAATAGCAGTTTAAACTTTGATTCAAGTTTAAACTTTATTCTAACAATGCGTTTGTTTTGTTTAAACAGAGTTTAAGTTGAAATCTAAGTTTAAACTACCATTGAAAAACCGGCCTTTAGAAAAACATGGTGTTAGAAAAGAGGCACGAGTGCAAAGGGGAGAAATGGTAGCAGCTCGTTAGACATCTATTCGGCTTCCTAGCGATAGCCGAATCACGTCTGCGGCTCGCTTTAATAACGTTCGTGACTTCGTGATGGGCTTCCACGGGCTCGACGAGAAGATATCGCGGCCACAACACGAGCGAGACCGACATGAGCCCGGGAACGCGCCACGAAATCGCCGAGATCGCCGCTCACGATCGTTCCTCGCTCTCGTGAGGATTCCACGCCGGGTTTTCTGAGAGCCATGGAGAACTTCTGCCGGCTCGACCTCCGCGCGTTTCGTGCGGTTCCGCATCGTGACTCCCCGAGCAAAGTTCGAGCTCGTGAAGAGTCGCTTCCTCGGACGCACGTATCTGTGCACGAGGAGGTAGCCGGGAATTCTGCTTGGGGAAAGAGAAAGAAAGAATCGATTGCCTCTACCTCTGCAGGTAAGATTACACCGTGGGGCTAATCAATGCTTCCTCCAGCAGTCGGGTGCGTTTCGCCGATTCTCGGCGGATCGCAAATTGACGGTTCCGTCGGGGAATCGAGCGAGGAAGCGGCGGAGGAGACCGTCGCGAAGAAGGCGAATGGTAGTCGAAGATAAACCGTCGAAGCGGCGCGCAAAAGGAGATCGCGAAGATAAACGTGTCCGCCGTGGCATTGTGCCGTTCCGAGGGCCGCGTGTTAAAGTCGCGCCGGATTCTTATCCCTGGGATCTATCCTCGACGTATGCGCGTCGCTGCTTTGAGAAGCGGCAAATCGGTGTCATTTTTTGATAGCGGAGGCGTCGATAATGGGCTCGTAGAAATGTGTCTCGCATCGCGAATTTCGAACTTGCAAACGCGCGCGCGCGCAAATTTGGCGATTCTTATTATTATCATTGCTATCGTTGTCAAGGCGTTTCTTCAGCGCTCAGAGGTCCCGTTGAGCGCGAAGCCACTTGTATGAATCGATAGCAACGACTGTGAAAGTAATGCTACAATTCTAAGCAAATATACGAATAAATCGTAAAGTCATTAAATCGTAGCTTAAAAAAAATAATCGTAGATATTTACAAGTTATCATATGACATACGGTCCGCATAGAATTGCAGATCTACTCATAAGTTCTTAAAAGTCTTACGAAAACATGTTACGAGTTTTTACGTTTTTTTCTAGAATTGCAATATAGACTGAATAAAACTGAATAAGACTGAATAAGACTGAATAAAATGCAAATGTGACCAGTAATCTGTAATGTACGAATTGAAGTATCAGGTTTGTTCGCGTTGCTTTTGACACCTTTGCGCCTAATGCCCGTTGCATACCAGACACGATGAGCGAAATCCGATGAAAATTCTTCTTTCTAAAAAGAGGCCAGTGTGCAATAAGTATAACAGTCAAGAGTGCAAGCAACGCGGAGTGTATGAAGTTGGCACCCCACTTTTTGAAATTTATAATTTTGAAAGTTGTTCCAGAAGATTGTTCTGACTTTTTACCATATTGTTCCAAAGTGATATTGCTTCATTCGAAACGGTTTTCGAATAAAACAAAAAAAATGATTTTTTGAGCTGGCACCCCACTTTTCGAAAATCGAACATTCTGATACCGCAATAGATTGTTCTAATTGTTCCAAACATTGTTCCAAAAGGACAAATCCGTAAGTTGAATTATAAGTCCAAAAAATGAAAAAAATGTTTTTGACCTGGCACCCCATTTTTTGAAAATAAAGCATTCCGATACCGATATAGATTGTTCTAGTTGTTCCAAACATTGTTCCAAAAGCACAAATCAATCAGTTTAATTATAAGCCCGAAAGATTAAAAAAAATTTTTTGACAAACAGTCTATCGGACCAAGAGTAAACTTATACTATCTCTCTTGTTCCAACCGAGATCTTTTTGTTCTGAGTTGTTCTAGGCTTAAAAATTATAGTTCTAGAGTATGAGACTCATAAGATCATTCGTTCTCCGAAAATTCGTAAAAAAATCGATTTGATAGTACTCGACGTCAAGAGTAAACACATGCTTCCTTTCTTGTTCCAACCGAGATCTTTTTGTTCTGAGTTGTGCTAGGCTTAAGAATTATAGTTTTAGAGTATGAGACTCGTAGCGTCATCCGTTCTCTGAAAATTCGTAAAAAAATCGATTTGAAAATTGGCGGAAATAATTACAAAATGTCATGACAAAATAAAGTGAAATTGCTTCGTCGTTTAAGCCTAGTAATGTGGTACAAAGTGAGAACAATTTGGAACAACTTTCAAAATTATAAATTTCAAAAAGTGGGGTGCCAACTTCATACACTCAGCAATGCGAACAAATCTATTCTCGCAGCTCGCGCGGTTCGTTTGTCTCTTATGATATTTTCGTGACAGTTTTGTCCGCGCATTATGTGTCTTCGTACGAAAAGTAAATAGTCCCGTCAGAAATCGCTCAGCTGACTCGTCTTTGACGACAGCTCCAAATCAAACGAGTGTCCTTCGCACTTAACCGCGCCGATCGTGTCGTCGAAAATGAATCGTCTAAAGCACATCCTCGGTGTAAACGTCCCTCGTTACGTCCCGTCCGGTAAATATCATCCAAATAATTTGCGCGTCAATTCCCTGTCGAAATTTCTTACGTAAATCTGCACTCTCGAGGAGCGTCTCATTTTTCATAAATATTTAGTATACGTTGCATCACACTTCGAAAGCTAACCAAATTGCACCCTCATCTTGTCACTTCAGATTTTTTTAACATATTATGAATATTAAGAATGTATGTAACATGTTTTCATCTAAAATAATTATTGACATGTTTGTCCATACGATTCATTATCCGCAGTGAAGAGAAGTCATAGCACCGGTGTCAAACACTCGGCGCAATTGCGCCAAGGCAGCGCGCGGCTCGTTTCGAAAGGGAGCAAAACGATTTGTAAGCAGCGCAGCAAAACCAAATCGATGTCGTTGAAGAAATCATCGTTGGAAAGTGTAGCGAGAGGAGCGCGCTACTATTCTACTCAACAAGATGTCAAATTTACCAGCAAACGGCGCATGCTGCAGACGACGATAAATGACGCAAATCGCAACAGCAGTTTCATCGCATCCGTCGGGAGACAGCCTCGATCATACGCGCAGATGATAGCCGATTATAGCGAAGCTATCCGTGAGACATCCATCGCGGCTGTACGAAACGACGATACTTGTTTCGGCAATATATTACGCAAGAGTCCATTCGGTACTTTAACTTCGCCGTTTTTGGGCAAGCGAATGAAAAATATTGTCAAACGGGGCGGTGTAAGTTCAAGTAAAAGTCGAGCAAACGACTCGCCCCTTTCCGACCCGTTCGATCGCTCCATCCGACACGACAGCACGGAGAACATCACCGAAGCTACGAATCAGACTTACGTTCAGGTTACCGAGTCGAAGGATCGCTCTTACGTGAAACTGGTCGCCGACTGCAGCAAATCCACGCACAACATCTCTGTCGCATCGAACGGTGCTTTAACACCAAGGTTGTTGGCGAGGAATTCTCTCGAGCCCTTCGCCGCTCCAGCGAGAAATGCCAGCAGTACGAACAGTTCGCAGGGAATACCGCGAAAGGCAAGCCGTGTTGCCGTTGAGACGTCGAGGCAGAGTTCAACGCAGGTGTCAACGAGTACCGGCGCGTCGAAGCAGCCGCAGGTCGAGCTGCACATGGTGCCGTCCGCGAAAGAGTCCGTCGTGTCCATCAACGTGGACTCGGCCTCGGCTAGACTGTCGAGTCCCCTGAAACTCGCCTCCGAGGAGCTGTCCGTCGTCGTGCGATCTAACCAGAAGGCATCTGCACGGTCCAACGAGGCTCAGTGGAACGCGCCGGCGATTCGGCAAAGCGCAAACAGCGCATTGCGGCATCGCGGCGACTTCGGTCCGATGCGCATTTCGATTAGCGAGGACTCCGCGCCGATCAAACAGATTGAGTTTTCAATCAACGGCAAACCGGTTTCCGAGCTGAGGAGCATCGTCGCGCGCACCGAGAGGCTAGACGTGCTGACTTCGCCGGACAAAATCGAGATCAGGGTACCGTTCGCCAAGGACGACGCGGCCAGCAGGAGCCGAGCGGAGGACGAGCTGCGCCGGAGAAGCGACTCCAGCATGCAGCAGATATTGAACGTGCAAATATCCGCCAATTTCCAGAACGAATCGACCAAGGGAAGCACCGACCGACCGCATAATGCGCCGACGATCACAAGCACAACGTCGACGCCATCGCCGCAAGCTCCCGCGACTCGTTCTCTTCTCAGGAACCCTGCGGGAGTCCCTTCCGCGATTCTCGACAACGACGACAACGCGCAACTACGCGGCACTTCCGTCCGAATGGATATCAAAGCTGGTGCGATTAAGGGGAAGATTGACGGACGTAGAATCTCAAGTGGGAGTCGAAGTTCGAAAGCTCAACGTGAGACAACGAGGAATCTGTCGGCTGACGAATCGGACGTTTCGACGATCGCGAGAGCGAACGACACGGAAGGTGGGAAATTATATGCGAGAAAGATCACGAATCCTCGATACTCGGGTGCGAATAAGCACGATAAGAACGAATCTTCCGACACTCGCGTTCCCACGAATATGATTCCCTGGTGGTCGTCCTCGGACGGTTTCAACAGGATGAGGAAGAAGGAGGACGGTCGCAAACCGGCAGATTGGAGTGAAAATAAATTACCAAACCAGCCATCGATGAAACCAGCCCAATCGACGAACAACACAGCTGCGGTTGCAAATAATTCCAGCGATATGATTTCTCACTCTTTGCAGCAACGCGAAGAATTCAAACCGACTATTTATTATCCGTCGTTATTTAGACTGAAACCGAATCGGGAGAATCTCGACTCTACTTCCGAAGTTATGAGAGACGGCTTCAAAATTAAAACCATGCAGACGCAGGTTACGGAAAAAAACGGCGAGGCAATTTCAAGTGTCAAACGAACAGAACCGGTCACATTATCTACATTTGAGACAACGAATCTACAGAACAAGCATGATGATGCGAGCGGAGAACTCGATACGCATGTCAAGAAGACATCTGTCCTGCCGAAAAAGTTCAAAGTGCCAAAGGATACGCAGGACTCCCCGTTAAAGCAAGATCGAGAAAAGAAAAGTAACTACCCGCTGAAGGAGACGCATTCGATCGACGATACGTTCAGCACGAGCAAAGTGAAAGTAAGAGATATTCTAGATGATATGAAGCCGCTTGAGAAAAGAGAAGACGGCAGCCTGATCGATTATGGTTTAAAGGTGTCATCGAGAAAATCAACGATGAAATTAAACAGCGGAGCGAAGGAGATTCGAGATCCATCTCCAAAAGTCATGAAGATCTTATGGAACTCATCGGATTCGACATCGAAGAAGTGCATGACCAAAACGACGTTAAAGAGAGAGCAGATCAATAAAGCAGCGGGACTACAACAAATAGGATGGGACAAGGCAGAGAAATCAGAAGCGAAGAGGATTATCCTGAAGGAGAAAGATGATCCAATCGCGAAAGACCTTTTGGCATCCGTAGACGTTAAAGCGCGGAATGAAAATCCTGTTAAGAACACAAAAGGATTCCAGCAAGATAGTCAAAAAAGTTCATCAAGTATCAGTGCTTCAAAAATGATGGAGACTCAGAAATCGGGAAAATTAAATAAGTTGAAGTCGTCTGAGTTCAACTATACTCGACATCCTTTTAAAGAACTTACGGACAAACAAATGATACAACGAAAAAAATCGTTCGCAGTCACTGATACAACCAAGTCATCTTCGCAAACGAAGTCAGATCCAACTTGGAAAATAAAGGACCACAATCCACTCACAGATTCGATAGAAAAAAAATGCAGAGGGACGCCGCCTTTTGCGCGTCGAGCCGCAGACAAGTTGGCTAAGACAACCAAAAATGTGGCGGCGATCGAAATTGCAAAGCAAACTTGCGCGAGTGGCGACTTGTCAACGAAAAATCGCCAAGAAAATCGACCGCGCAAGTCCAAGTCGGCCCTCGACAAAAGAAATCCCGCAGGATCAACCGATCCTCCGAAGAAGCCAAATGATTCGGCTGGTCTCAAGTCAGCTGATCCGAAGATGCGTATGAGAACTGATGTGAAATTCAGCGAATTGCGCGCGAACTTTAGTGGGAGTCAGTCAAGTGTAATCGGAAGCATTTCGCCGTGGGCTCACGTGGACAGGCCGGAGAAAATCGTGCTGTACTCCGCATGGTTGCAGCGGTTTAAAAATGACGTTGATGATCACGAGAAGTTACTCTAGTCGTGCGCTACGTCGACAAGAATTTCGAACATGTTACGCTGGAGACTTGTTAAAATACGACACGCTTGATTATCCGCGACTCCTGAACCAATCTCGACGAGTAAAATCATCCGGTGCAAATAAAGCGAGTTTCGTCAAAAAGGCCAACGAGAGTGCATCACGTCATCTAATTTCGTCACTGGATTTTTCGGCCGATCTAGGGACCGGAACGGTCGGTCGCAAGACTTCGGTGCTTGCTTACGCAAGCAAGCAGGGGCGATCTCGCTTCTCGGATGGCTCCGCGTTTCGTCGGCGGGCCCCGAGAGAGCGCCGGATTGGGTAATTAAAATTCTCATTAAAGCCGCCGGCGGCATCTTGAAACGCGCCGCGGACAATGGGGCCTGAAACGAGGCCGCGGGCCGCAAGGGTAGGACCGCGGCCGAGGGGGCAGATGGCGAAAGCACGAATGGAGCCAACCGGCCATAAAGAAGGAGGGAACCTGCGTCAAACTCTCGTTTACAATCGAGACACTTCGACTCCCTCGAGCCCGCTCGCCGTTTGTGTCGATCTTGTTACTGACGATCGTAAAACTCGCGCTTCTACGCCGCGTCGGGAATTCCGCATCGGGATTTCGCGATACCAGATGTTGTTGTTTACCCTCAAAACACGTGACGTAAGAAGATTATATAAAACTGCGGTTTTAGCTATCCAAAAAGGAAAAAGACTATATGCCCTTGGGAAATAAATAAGAAAATAATTAAAAACAGACGAAAAGCAACGAGTACTCGCTCCTTCGTCGCTTCGCCGCAATTAAACGAGTCGGTCTTTGACGCAAATCTACGGTAAGAGAGTTTATCATGAGTATTGAATTTATTCAAAATATATTCTAAATTCTAGTAAGTTTAGCATTTCAATTAGGAATATTAAATTTTAGAGACAAAATTTTGGAATTTTCTTAGCAGTAGAATAATATTTTTCTGCGTGTACGCTCTCTCACGTTTCTTCCTCTTAATGTTTATTATTATCAAGATGTCTATTTCGATCGATCGTCTGCTTATATAGGAAGTTTCTGTTTTCGTAGCATCAAAGGGGCACAATAGTCTATAGACAGGTTGTCCGTAATTTTTGAGGTGAGTTTGTAAACTCATAATTTTTGCTCAACGAGAGCATTCTCTCGTTGGAAAACGAATTCTCCCATTAAACAATGTAGGGAGTTCACAAACTTATGCCAAAAATTACAAACAATCTTTTAGTCCCCGACTATATTTCGAAATTCTTCTAGCCTACAAGTTCTACGAAATACTTGCGGGCTTGATGTAGAATCTAAATTTCGACCCGGGTAAGCACGAACTTGATCTTTCGGGTCGAGCTATCGGTGCGGCACGATACCCGTTATTATGCCAATTCGCGACGGGCACCAATTTGGTGCCTCCGACGTGAGGGCCTTCGACTCGCCGAGAATGAGGCTCCATCATTGAAGGGCGCCGTGGTCCGTGCCACGTCCCGCGCGCGCGCAATCGAGAAACCTATCATTACACACGCGTTTACCGCGAGTATAATCCCGTTCTGGCAGCTCGCCAGTCATTTGAAGTAATGCATCCCGACACAGTCCGGGTTAAGCGAGACTTTATCGACAGCTGTGCATCGAAAACGCGTCTGTAAAAAATGTAAACGTCGCTGCACACGTACGTCGCACCGCGGACGCCTGTTGGATTAGCGTTGCAAATCGATAAGTTCATTGAAAGCGAATTAGACATCATTCGGCGGCACGGTCAAGCTAGCACCCCGTCATTAATTCGCTTGCGATCGCGCAACTTGCACTGGGCTCGACAAGACAGGAAAGAAGAGAGAGAGAGAGAAAGAGAGAGAGAGAGATAATTGTTCTTACACAGAATTAACACCACAGACAGACACGAAGAGACCACCGAATTTTTACGGCCTTGAGATAATAACCCTGCTACCACGATATGTAACACGTAATGTCCTTCACCGCGCAATTCAAGGCTACGTGTTGTTCGTGCAACATAAACACGTGTTCTGCCTAACGTTCCTTTCAGCCTAGAAATCTCTTACCACGTCAATGACGCGTAATAAAGGTCCCGTTATATCATAAAGGCATTATCGTTGCCATAATGACCGCCGTGGAAACTTTCTTCATGCTAGCGTGATCTACGATCGAACGTGCCGACTTGAGTCGCTTCGATGAGCGCAGATGATGATCGTAGGAGATTATCGGCGGGACGACGAGTCACACTCGCGATCGCCAACAAGCCCCGCAATTGCCACACGATAACGAGCGGCCGCGGTAAAGCGCACTATCCCATCGCTAATTTATCGTGTGTCTTCGATCGAGAGAAAAATGAAAAGAAAAGAAACGCGTAAAGTTTTATCGCGAGGCTGGCACTCGCGTGCTCGCGCGTGAATCCTCGCTGACGATGAGGCCGTTAATTATCGAGAGCGACGAGGGGCATCCTTCATAGAGCCAGGAATGCAGATGAATCCTTCTCCTCCGCTACTCGGCATTCATCTTGGGACCTCGACGCGGCCTCTCTCTCTTGCCTGCCCGCGTACCTTCGCTCTCCCCGGCGTAGCAACGAAAGTTGATCTGACCCCACGAGAGTCCGGTTCAACCCTGCTCTCTCTTCCTCCTCGTCCTTCGCGCCTCCCTGCCGCGAACCCTCCTCCGCGTTGCCCTAGCTGCTGCGCCGGGCATCGGTTTGATTTATCACGGTGTTGCCGGCAGCTTCTTATAAATGTGCAGAAACAACCCCACTGCTACGTTCATCGCTCATCCAGGCGGAACGTATGCGACTTCTCGGAGTCCCGCTGACTTTTCCTCAGCGTCCTTGGCCGAACGTCAGGTAAGAATCCCGAGGATTCCTTCCACGTGATCCCTTCGCGATGTTATCGGGAGAAGCTTCGGCCCGACCGCCTGCCCGCTTCAGAAATGTCATGTATCTTTTCCCACGAAACAGGATATTTCCCAAAGTTATGAGGATAAAATGAAATTAATTTCCCTTACGGGCATCGCGAGACGAAAAATGCTATCAAGTATCGTTAAAGGCACAATCAGCGCGCGCGTGTATTCGTGGCGTTCGTGCGATCATGCATAGCAACGCGTACATGCGATCGATCACGCGCGCTCCTTCGCGAATACCTTACTTTAATGGGGGATTACGTTTGCAGCGAGGTTTCTCCAAAGCCACGATCTCTGTAGTGCTACGTCCACCTCTCTCGATTTAATCCTCCTCTTCCCGCCCTCGCGCTTACGAGGATTAATTATTTTTCTTCGTGCGAGGACGAAGTTCACGGTCATTTTCTCGTCGATCCTTCGCGATATCTATCTGAAGTCACGCTAATCCTTCGCGAGGCCCTTATGGAAGGTAGACGCAGCGGTTTAAGCGGGAAAGCGAGAGACTTAGAGAGAGAGAGAGAGAGAGAGAGAGAGAGAGAGAGAGAGAGAGAGAAACTACTGAGAGAAAGATGAGAGAGCAAAAAAAAGGAGTGTCGAAAATGCGGATTTTGTTCCGGAGTGGATCAGTGCGTAACTTAAGGGAAGATATGTCGCCGAGTTTGGGGTTAATCCGATCCAGTGTCATTTCGAGTGTGCTCAGCTCTCGTAACTCTTTCTCTCCTTTTCTCCTCGTGGTTTTTACTCGTGTCCCTTGGTTGGGACGATCGAGTGCTCTTCTGCTTAATCCTCTCGCGAAAGAAGGTGCAGGCAGAAAGAGAGACATCGAGAGGAAGCAGAAAAAGCTGTATCCAGATAAAGTCGCGAAATCGAGCCGCCGTCGAGCGAGCTAATCCGCTTACGGTGATGTCCTCGCAGCCGAGGAAGAAGCGAGGAACGTCGACGTTCGCGACATTCGTGGCGAAATTGCAGCGAGTAAGAGTCTTAAGTCGCGGAGTTATAGAAACATCAAGGCGCGGGCAACGCGTGTCCCTCGACAGCGCGCTGCTTTAAGCCGTCTAATGAGATTGAACGACACGGTGCATTCGCGGTGAATGGCACACGCTGCGTTAAAGGGACTTTGCTACGCGTCGATTTCGCGAGTGGCTATAGTTTAAAGATCTTTACGGCACGATGATCACGCGAGCGCGCTTAAGAGAGAGCAAAACGCGCAATTCCGTCGAAAGAGGCAGCGCAAATTATTCGCAGATTGCGTCGGAATTGTCTTCTTAAGTCATGCCTTTATATATCCTTTAATAGCGCATTGAAGGTGGACGATTTCTGACTGTTAAATAAGATTTTTTGATGTATCGATTTTTGAATTTTTGACAAAAAACTTTTTACAAGGAAAAATTTCTCCCTTGAGAGTGCATCAGAATCCAAAATGTAGCAAGTCTTTCTCTTCTCTTTCAACCCACTCGCTTGATGATCTAGAAGAGCGCATTTACTCTCCTCCTTCTACTCGATGCCCGACTTACGACACCAATGCCTGAGTAACAAGCGTGTATTCACTGCGCTAATTGAACGCGCATTGATATGTCGCGTCGCTATAAATCGATTACTTTATTGAGATCAGCCTCGGAATGCGCGCCCCTCGCTTCTGGACACAGCGGCTTCCAGGGTAAAAGAGATCCTGGAGCGGAGAGACACGATAATGCGACGAGAGAACGACGCGATCGCCTTTCTCTCACGAGATGTCGCCGATACATTAGCGTAACTTGACTGCTTCGTCGCGAAGTAACGCGGTAATTGCTCGGTTCGGTGTTCGCCTTTTACACGTCGCGCTTATCGGCCCAAAAGCTCCAGAATCCAGGATATCACGTCGTCGAGACATCACTTTCGTGGAACAGTTTGCTCTCCCGTCGATAAACTCGTTTTATATTTAAGGTGCCGCGGCGCGCTTATCAGGACCTAATGAGACGCGATCGTTCTTAACCGCGGGAGTTTTTTTGCACGACTTTAACTGTCACTGGATCCGCCATGAAAATTTAACGCGCTTAGGACGGAATGTCCGACGAGTCGTAAACGGGATTATCGTGTGCGACGGGATGTGTATATCGAGGTATTCGCGACGAGCTGCTGTATACGGTATTAAATTTTCGATTAGCATGATTAATATCGCACACGCGCAAGTCGGCCGATTCAACAGCCGTACGCGGAGCCTCGCCAGCGGATCCTTCAGAGAATGCCTTCTCGAGGATCGAATAAATGTCTATCCATCTATCTTACATTCCTCCCCTTCTCCTTCCCCTTCGCCGTCTCCTCTTTTTCAAGAGGATGACGCAGCGTAAAGAACGCGATGATCGCAATCGCGCGGTTCGCTCAAGCTAATTGATGATTTCGCCTACTCGGCGGCCTGCGCCGAAAGGGCCCATACAAGGACAGCGATCGCGGCCATCCCGAATAAAGGCCGTCGGTCCGATTAACCGCGATCCAACGGGCACGATCCGCGCGCGAGCACGATCCGCGCGCGGAAGCAGCTTTCAACAGCGGCGCGATTTCCGCCGAAGACGAATGCGCCGCGGCGAGCGAGCGGAGGAGAGTTTCTTATCGTGCATCGTTCGCTTACCTACTCACTGCCTCTTCTCCTGATTTATGCGGCTTCGTGAGCCGCCACTTTCCGGGAGCTCGCAGGCGCGAGGTAACGAATCGACTATTGTCGCGTCAGGACGCGCGGAACCGCGGCGTTTCGCGAAGTTCGTCCGCCATCTCGCTCGCGGACAGAAGAATGAGAGGATCGGGTGTGCATTTTGGGGTGGAAACTCCGACGGCTGCCACCATCTGGTTTATTTGACCTTTTAATGTTTTGGACATGGACTATCTGGATTTTTGTCTCTCTTTCTCCCGTACTCACTCATTTATAATTACCCCGTACTAATTGTTTCTTTTCGGCTAATAGCTTTCTTAAAGCATTTTATAATTAATTACACTGTTCTTTACATTATGAACACTTTTATTTATATTTAATTTTAATTGTCTGCTTCTGTTATTATATGCTTTTTTAGCGTATTTGAGGGGATTGATCCCAGAGCACATAATAAATGATGCTTCTGTTTCTTTTTCTTTAAAAGTTCTCTCTTTAAGATCACTTCAACGTTACACAGACAACGTCTGAAACAATTCCGTTAAAGCCCGTGGCACACTAGCTTTTGACAATTGCCTCTACGATTGTCTCTTGTCAGTCAGAAAGGAGCTGTTGACGACTTGAAAAATACACGGATGCCTAAACGAGAATCACGAATCGCGATCGTCAGCAACTCCTTTCTAATTGATTAAGAGACAATTGTAGACGCAGATGCAGTCGTCAATCGTTAGTGTGATACGAGCTTAAGACGATGTGACCCAAGCGGATTCGCTGGCATCATTAAAAGGCTCGCTTGCTTCTCTCTTGAATGAAATCGCGGGTTGCTCTCACGAGTGCGGTGCCGTTCGTATCTAGGATTACCATCGGCTCGCTCGGCTCCCGGGGTTAACAGGTGCAATAATTATGATTGGCTCTCTCGCCTTATGGCGATCGTGGCCACCGATCGATCGATCGACCGCCACCTCTTCTTATCCCCCTTTCTCTGTCCGATCATCGCCCGCGCGCGCGTGCGTGTTTTTCCGCGTCGGATATAATCGGAGGGGCCTCCATTAAAGTTCCAGCCGGTGAGGCGCGGATCGTTTCGTTCGCCGGGACGTATCTGTAATGAGAATCGAAATCTTCGTCTCTCGCTTTTTCCTTCCTCTTCCTCGACACACGACGATTAATACAGCGCGGGCCACGGATTTATGCGAGTTATAATCGTCCGCCGGCGCTCTCTTGATTTCTCCGCTTCTTCCTTCCCTCCCGTCCGTTCGAGACGAAAAGGTCTGTACTTTTCCACCTTGATTTTTGAGCAATTTTAACAAGAGTGTTCTCACGTATGAGGAAAACAGGAGAATGATCGTGGACAGCACCGATGGTGAGCACCGTCGGATATGCTCGCGCGAATATCGCGGACGTTGGCGCATCGGCTGCTTCATTACCGCGATATCGAGGTGTTCAAGGTGGTTCGCTTCTCGGGATTCGCGTGAGAACACGCCGCCGCTAACGATCCCTCGGCTCACGTCGCTACCTTGATTTAATATGCCTGATTGTCATTCAATATTCGCGCGTACCGTTCGGCCAGCTGAGTCACCGGCGAGCGAAAGGCGACAACGATGTCGCAGCTACCATTCTAGATCCCGAAGTAACGTTACGCGCGCCGCCGAGACGCGGGCCGTCAATTGCCAAATAAGATGCTGAAATCCGGTCGAACCAATGTCCATCAGCGACTTGTAATTAGCGAGCCTCTTCCCCATACCTATTCATGCTCGGCCAATTAATCAAGATCGCCGTGTATCTGCGCTCACCTCTCCAGATTGCAGACACAGCTGTCTATAATATTGAGTTAACGATGTCTCTCGACGGCCTCTAACACGCAGAAATTATCCTCGCGCAAGGCCAGGACGCGGAAGGGGAAGAAGAAGCGGGACAACTCCGCGAATCTCAGCCGAGATGAGCGAATGCCGCGAATAGCTACCCGTTCGACAGTCCCGGTGTACGCGCGCACCGGTCAACGAAATGCAATTTATTCGAGTTAGGGATTACTCCCCGCGAAGATACAGTTCGTCTGACGCGTGGAACACCCAGGAGCGGCCGTCGCAAAGGGAAAGAGAGAGCTGGAGAAAGAGAGAAGGGAAGAAGGGCAGCAAGTGGAGAGCGAGTGACCAGGTCTGAAGGAGCGCGCGCGAGACAGTGCCTCGAGAGCTCGTTATACGGCCGATGGGGAATGCGACGTTGCGGCCTCGCGGTGGGACCACCCTGTTCGAAACCGGCACGGGGGAAGGGATCGAGGGACAATGTCTCACTTGAATTTACTATCGGCCCCGTATTCCTCGTAGCCGTTCGGCTTTCTTGCGACGACGGCTTTCGCCGTAGGTCCGCCGATACCTCCGGGTCGGCGTGGAGATTGCGCCCGTGGACGGCCTCGTGGAGGCATCCCAGGACGAGGAGCGCTCGCGTTTTCCCCTCGTGGGGCAAAGAAAGGAAAAGGGACGTTCCGGATTAAGAGCCAAGGAGGAACGTTGTACGCGAATTAGTTCTTATTTTTTTCAGTTCACTCTAGTTTTCTATCGTCATTGCCGACTTCGTTCTCGATTGTTCTGTTACGAATGTATTTTTCATGGTTTATGTGGTGTGCAACAACGCGATATCGAGATATCGTCGACGGTAATTTCAGAAAATCAAATTTTCGTCGCCATCGTCGTCGGTTCTGTATCGCAAAATTCGCGAGTTGAACAATGCTGTGCACACGGGTGTTACATAAGCTTGATCTTCTTCGATCCACGCGTTTCCGAACGCGCGACAACAATGACAACAGTCGGGGTTCTCGAACCATCAGGTTGACATCCGTTCGGCGAGGTCACTCCTAATGGATAACGCGGATAATAATAATGAGAACGACGACTTGCGGCGGCAATTACGCGGCGCACTTTTCTCCGTTCTTTCGCTCCATCTAAGTCGAGTCAGCTGACTACGCGGTCGATGATGTCACCGTTGCAGCGTACTCTCCTCACGGAGGAGCGACACCCACTCGAAAGGCCGAACACCTACTACTCCGCCGCGCTGTGCGACGTCACGATAACAGAACTCCTTCTTCGCGACCGCTCCTTTTTTTTTGCCCTCTTTTACGCGCGCGAACTCCTTGGGTCCTGAGCATCGTCATGACAAGATCGTGCTTTCCGCATGAAACGTGTACAGCTGTTTCTTCCTTCCGTCCCCATGCTGTGTACCTACTTCTGTTTCCACTTGGAACAAGTTGTTATCGTTATTACCGCAATTTACGATATTTCCGATTATTTACATGTAAAGTGTGTCGAAGGAGGGGACTCATTGTTCCGAGATGTAACGTAAACTCCATCCCATTCTCTCCCCGGCCTCTTTCTTCCCTTCTCTCCTCTACCTAGGTTCTCACCCACGCGCTAAACGGTCGTGAGCCTCTCGCGCCGAGCGCGAGTGAGAGCTTATTAGAACACACGAATAGAATCTTTCGAGCAGCGTGCCGCCATAAACGGCAGGATTCGCCCACGTCTCGACAGCGTCTCGAATGGTATACCTGTCCGTCGCTTTTGAGCGCGCCTTTTTCCAATCATTAACGAGCTCCCTGTCCGCGACGCACCGCTCGCATCGACGAGCGAAAAGTATCCCTCTCTCTTTGTTCATGAGATCCTGTGCTCCTCCCAGTGAATCAATTAAACGCAATTGTTTCTGTGACGTAGCCGTACCCGCGCTGTGTCCACGGTGACGTTGATGAGGACTGGTTCATCGTCGTCTATAGAGCGCGTCTCGAAATGCGTTTATTTCAAATTTGTTTATAGAAATTCTATTCATATTACTATTCTTTGGATACTTCAATATCAATTCGACTAAACAAGTTAACAAAATTACGTTATTGCAGTAAGATTGACGCCCCGCGAAAGAGGACGTTATATTTTGTCTATACACAGACATATATTATATCTTCTCTAAATGGATTTTATGTAACCAAAAGTAACGAAAGAGGAAATTCCACGAGTATCGCGCGTCATGCATCCACGAGAGGACCTCCTCTCCTCTTGCCTCAAACGACGACGTGGTGGTGCGCGACGTAGTCGCTCCTTTTTCTGGCGTGCAGTCCGAGTGCCGGCGAGTATTTGCCGCGATCCGTCGAAATATCGGGGTGTCCAGTGTATAATAAGACACGGCAGAACGTTGCTTCGGACACCTCGGACACATGTCGGCACCGTCGGCCGACGAGGTCTCTTCGCTCCACGGCGGAGTGTATACGTCCGCCACTCGTCAATTAGACGCGACATCCTTTCCGACACGAAAAACCTGGCCGGGCTAGTACCTCGAATCGGAGCTGAGGGGTTTCGGAAGAATGACATTAACATACCGAGCGCGACGTGGGGCGGTGGAAAAGAGGAAGGAAGAGGACGAGAGAGAAAGAAACAGCGAGGACGACAGAGAAAGAGAGAGAGAGAGAGAGAGAGAGAGAGAGAGAGAGAGAGAGAGAGAGAGAGAGAGAG
>NW_022639456.1:3984258-3987384 GCF_010583005.1 Odontomachus brunneus
AGAGAGAGAGAGAGAGAGAGAGAGAGAGAGAGAGAGAGAGAGAGAGAGAGAGAGAAGGGTGCAGACGACAGACACGTACTCTAGAGATGGTAGGCGAACGACAAGAAACCGGCGGCTCCTAAACGTCGTCCAGCTTTTGAGAAACCGGTGGATTCCGCGCGTTTCCCCGGAATCGATCGAACTTCGCGCCTGCTGGAACGATCGGGCGCGGGTAATTAAGACGGCTTGATCCGCGTTGCTGTCTTCATCAAGCGCCGGTCATGCCGGCTATGCCGGTGTGCAGCCGGTACCACGCCGGGGACCACAAAGAAGGATCCTGGACGAATATCCGTTGCGATTGACGAATTATTCGCCGGAAAATCGATGCGTCGTGAATTACCGGGTAAATAACGTTGAATTACTGGCTCGTTAGAGAAGCTAATGTAATAATAATGACAGAATTTATGCGCTACTGCCGAGGTTAACTTTGGGGCATTAATCGTACGCTCAAGTTACGAAGTACTCAAACGACCTCGTTGTGAATTTCCTGCTTCAATATTTATACGTTAAACGTAAGAAGCGTAACATTTTACGTTCGTGGTATTAGGAGACACACGATTTAACGATCAATATAGACTACTTCTAATTGCGAACCTTTGGAGTGTTTGCTAATCGCAGACGGCCGATCGATACGGTCGAGTGCAGGAGCACCCGTTACTTCCGGTGTGAGCGAGCCGACGACCTTCGCTCCCACCGGCGATCGTCTCCAAGTTGGGAAGACGAAACCCGGACACAATGAGGTCCAGGCGCGGTCTGGGAGACAGACTGGCCGAGGGTGAAAAGCCTCGGGCGTCGCTCAATTATGTAAGGCGCCGCGATGGCTTCCCCGTACAATGAACGCTCGCTTGCGCGCGCGTGAGCGCAGAATCCCCGTTCGCGCGGTGGACAGGGGATATCTTCGTGTTGAGGGGAATACGTCGTGGGATACGTCGCGAGACACCGTATACACAGGGTGGGCGTCAAGGACTCTCCGCGCGAGGCAGGATAGACCGGCGGTCCGTCCGGTGCGGCTGCCATATCTGGACACCGTGTAGACGCGCGACGCGCTCCAAGTGAGCCGAGGTGCGTAACACGTGCGTGTGTGCGTGTTGTGCATGTGCACGTGTTCGCGTGTAACCCGTACGAGAGTGTCCCCCGGCACGGCGAATGCACACCGACACGTGCTCGTCCAGTTGTCGTCCTGTCTGTATGCAAGTCTGCCATCGTGTCCGTAGAGGCGCGTACGAACTGAGTAAACACGATTTAGCTGCTGTTTGTTAAATGAATGATGAATCGATGAGCTTCTCTTTATCAGAGGAGATTCTCGATAAAATCAAAACCCGGGAAGGATTGAGAAATGTATCCCCCTCAAAGCAAATGGGATTCTTGAATAAAAAACTAATCAAATTGACACGTATTGGCATGAGCGTGGATTCACGCTCGTGAATCCTCGCGAGAAGATATATCGAACAACGGTTCCGCGCGCGATTTGATCGCCTGTCCATTTGTCGACGTGGATAAAGAGGCACACACGTATGTGCGTCTCTAAGGAATTAATTATTTTCGCTGGTCCGATTGAACGATCACACACGTACCTTCACCCGTGAGTCGCGCTAAGGGTCGGTTCCCCCGCGAAATGATTCCATTGCGTAAGAACACGAGTAATTATGCGCGCTAATGGCCCACGTGCCGCTATAAGGATATTTCCCGGCCATTGAGCAGCACGCGTGGCCTGGTTGGCCGCCTATAGCTTAGTCCAGTACGTGTCTTAAAGGAGTTCACCTCTCGGCCCGGAGCAGCAGCGCGTGCTGATGTAAGCGACCGTTTTGCGGCGTTACGCCGATCAATCGTCCGCGGGGCTTTTCAGCGTCCGGACGCGAACTGGTTTTGCAGGGACGTATTTACGTTAATGGGGCACCCGTGTGCCAAATCTGTAACGCGAAACGGCACGAATAAGGCCGGCAGAATGCCATTAAGCGACGACGGAAAAGAATGGAGGCCAGACGTGTCTCTTCCCAGTCGGGAGCTCTCCTCTGTTCTTTTTCCTTTTTGCGCAACATAAATTTATAAGCGGCCCCCTTTCAGCGCTTAGCTTCCACACGCCACCGGCCGGCGCTTCGAGATTAAGCGATCGCCATGATGGTTATTAAAACCGGGTAATTATTATCCCCGAGCCAGTTAAATGATGATGCAAACTCTATAACGTTAAGTAATACCCTCGCTAATGTATTCCTCGCCATCGATTGCAAGCAATGGCCCGAGCGTCATCGTCGTCGTCGTCGTCGTTGTCGTCGTTGTTGTTGCCGTCGTCGTGGCCGCCGTGGTCGCCGTCGTTCAAGATCATTGATCGATAACCAGTCGTTCGCGCACGGGTCATGTTCATCGAAAGTGACAACATCAATCACTGATTAACGTTACTCGCTCGCTTTCTCCCGTCCCGCCTGATAAAACTTTCCTACCCCTTCGCCGGCACTTCGTCCGCGAGGACTAATCCGGTCCGTAGGCCCGGAGCGCGCGACGCGCTTGTAAAAACTATCCGACGCATAATCGACGTAATTGTGAGGCCGATCAATGCCTGTATAATTCTAGGTGGGGTATATCTACCTACCCGCGCCGGCTCGCCTTTCATTTCGCGCGGCCCACGTAACGCGCGTATACGATAGTGTGCCGTGCGCAGAACATCGGCAGAAAAAGGATCTCCGAGAGTTTCGACAGGTGCACGGCAGAAAGAAATCAATCCGCCGAAGTGGTGAGCGACGACTGGCGAGCGTCACGAAATCACGTGTATCCTCAGGTCGCACGTAAGATGTGCTGCCGCGAAAACACATTGCAAGGCTGTCTCTCCTGGGAACCGAGAGGTTCGTTACATTTCTGCGCGGCTGACTCTCCCTGGACACGCGGAAGTAGACTCGGAGGAACCGGCGCGGTAAGAGTCTCGACATCGCTGATTTAAAAGTCAACCATCCATGACGCGAATTGCCTTTCGTCCTCATTACACGTGCTTGCGAGGTGTCCCTTGACATTCGCGCATCCGCATCGACACGCTCGCATCGGCAGAAGGTCACTTCTTCCTCCAGGTCGCTCCCTTACCTCACCCCCCCCCCCCCC
>NW_022639456.1:3987754-4031112 GCF_010583005.1 Odontomachus brunneus
CTCTCTGGATCGAAGGAGTAAGAAAACGTCGCGGGCTTCGCGAGGAGAAACGGCAAACGAAGCGCCGATGACGCGTTTCTTTGTTCGGTCGTTCCCTCGTTCAGGGAAAAAGATGCAGCCGCCCTGCAGAAAAGTGCGCGGTCATGGGATTCCTTCGCAGGCGACTGCCCCCTCCGGCGAAGCAACGCGTATCCCCGAGCTACGTGTGTCTACCGCAATCCGCGCTCAAGGTAGTGCGTGTAGGTACGCGCGCGGAGGTATACGTGTGTGTACGACGTCTCGGCGGCGGTTGAATTCTAGCCGTGGCGAGCCCTCGTAATCTTTAGCCCTCGAGGTCAGCACGAGCTCGTCCGTACGACCGGAGATCCTCCCGCAGATAGAGAGAAGCTCCGGCTGAGAAACCCGTGTTGCTACGTACCGAGGTACACGATGCCAGCTCGTATTGGTAGGTGGGTACCTACCGGCCGGAATCTTCTTCGGGGGCCCCCTGCATATTATGCGCGGCCCCGAAGTCGTGCCCCGGCTAAGACAAAGGGCTCGCTGCGGATACCACGTTGAGATAGCGGCCGGTAAACGACGAAGACGACGGCTGCGAGAGAGGCGAGAGAGCGTGGCTCCATTTCGTCGTCCTTCTTGCTTTTTATTAGAACCGGGCCAAGTTAGCGATCAAATTTATTCGTTTGCTCGACCGCGGAGCATGTCGCTCGTCGATCACTTATTCGAATGCTTCGTAGGGGAAACGTTTCAGATCGCGTCGAGTTCATAGCACAGGCAATTTCTTCTAGGTGGACAGAGACAGAGAGAGCGTTTTGTTCTCCTCAGGATATCATGAAGAATTCGACCTCTGTCCCCTCTTCTCCCTTGCAGTCCTCATTTCTCGCCGACTATGGCGAAGCTTATTATGCAATTTCGCGGAATTTTTTAGTTATCGGACCACGCGCGAGCAGTCATCGGATAATCAGCGTTTCCAATTGGAAAGCTCGCGTACGTTCGCACCCAACGTTGCGCTATCGACGCATCGCCGCGTATGCC
Source organism: Odontomachus brunneus (assembly GCF_010583005.1). NCBI lineage: Eukaryota > Metazoa > Arthropoda > Insecta > Hymenoptera > Formicidae > Odontomachus > Odontomachus brunneus. Next base: position 3,988,787 of record NW_022639456.1, read on the forward strand.
GCAAATAACTGATGCGTATCTTCGGCGGTTCGAGGCAACGCTAATAATTTACGAAATTCGCAATCGCGTTCGTGATCTCGCGACAGGAGCGAGAAAGGGAAGAGAAGGCGCGAGAGTTCGCAGAAAAGGATGATGTTCTCGAGAAGTCGCGGAGGGGAGCACTCGCGGGACATTTGAGTGACGCAATTGCGAATCTATGATCTTCGCTGGCGCGACCTCGTATGCTCCCGAGAGGATCGCGAGTCTCTAGAGTCCTTCCAGGATTTTTCGCATCCTGTCGCGAGCGCGCTGTACCTCGCGGCTGACTCGCTGTGACTTTAGCATCGGTTTAACCTCATTCCTGATGGTGACGTCAGGCCTCGCGCCTTTCCCTCGGCTCTCTGGACCTTCCAGCATCTCTTCCGAGAGAAAAAGAGGGACACAGAGAGAGAGAGAGAGAGAGAGAGAGAGAGAGAGAGAGAGACAGAGAGAAAGAGAGAGAGAAGGAGGAGACAAGAAGAAGAAAAAGATGTGCAGGCAACAAGCACCTATCGGCTATTATAGACGGACGATCATGTGCGCCGGTCGTTACACCGCGCTCGACCGCGAACCGCGACATCGTCGAAAATAACGGGGCAATCACGATCACCGGCGACGATAACGATGGTCCCAGCATCGGACATGTCACTCGCTATCGTTTGTCCTAACGACGGGCCTAATATGCCATTACGCGGCTGCAAATTGCGCCTGCTCTCTGTAATCATCTACACGGCGACGCGAAAAGCGTATAGCGCGCGTTAATGATCGCGCGCTGTATCGGCGCGACTCGCCAGGAGGAAAAAGAGGCACGTGCGTCCTCGTCGTCATCGTTGAGTGTGATGCGCGTTGCGCAACAGCGCGAGTTCGATCGAGGGGAATTCGCGCCTCGGCTAACGCGAAATAAAATAACTCCCGTAATTAACGAAATAGCTGCTATTGTCCACAAGTACGTCGCGGCGGCGGCGGCGGCGGCGGCGGTAATCGTGAACCTTTCACTTCGATTGTTGCCGCTCGTTGTTTGTCTTTCTCTCTCTCTTTCTCTCCCCCTCGTTTTCTCCTCCTCGGAGGATAATTCGCGGACGAACAATCGAGGAGTCGTCGAAGCAAATTACTACGATCATTACGGCGTACGTGCGAGCGAAACGCATGCGCCTTTCCTCATGGATATTGACTAAATTTGCGGCTGAAAATAGCGCGAGCGGCGTTTTCCATTTCGTATCCTTGGCGCAGGAGCGCGGCGCGTCCGTTCTGTACGGCAGCACATACTGGATGCGCGCGTCGGGATTGCAATTACCATCGAACGCCATCGTCTCGCGGCCACTTTTACTCGGTGCGGAGCGAAGCGGGTTATGAATCACTCGCGGCGCTCTCGTGTTCTCTCCTCGCTTTGTTGCGGCCTGCGCGTATATATCGCGCGGCTGAATAGTTCAACGTCTACACGATTTCTATGTTGCAAGCCGCGACGAGCCATCTATTATAGGCAGATGATTATCGATATTGGCCAACGTCGCCTTTCACAAGCCGACATTCTTCGCGCGGCGATCGCGCGTTTTCTCGCCTTCCGCAAAAGCGAACGCGCTTCCCCGTCCGACGCGCGTGCGACACTTAACGAATGGTCTGAATTGAAAAAGCGGCCGCGACTAATCGCGCGATTGGCGACACTTGTGAAGAGATTCGCGCTCCCGTCCAATGATTACGTCTCGATGTGTTTTTGGCTTGTAATTTTGTATTATTCTCTTGCGGCGTGCGTTGCAAAATGTGACTTAAGTGTGAATTGTCCTCAGTCGCGCGACGGAAAATTCCATTTTATTGCTGAAAAAAAAGACTCGCGACGTCGCGTATTAAATTCCGTAGGTTTCCGTAGATTTTGAAATATTTGTAGATAATTAATATTGCATAGAAATCTCTTCCTACGCACACAGAGACCTTTAACTTCTTGGGAACAATATTGTGTCTGTAAGGCCTGAACGAATTTTTGTTCACCAACTTTCATGAAGGTTCCGGGAAAATGTCAAAATAGCGCAAATTTGTTTGAGAATTGTAATTTTATTGCGCTGGTATCCTATAGCTGAGGCTTTTCTCTATAACTCTAGAAAAAAATATGTCCAAAAATATTGATTTTCAACAAAGTTATGGCAGTTTAAAATTGCTCGGGTCTGACCGACACATTGTACCACATGCCCCAAAAATGTGATTGTACGCGGAGGATTAAGAATATCCCGTAATTACGAAGGGATGAACGATATAGGCGGACATCTATGAAGCCATTAGCGATCATCAACGTCGCGGCTATGATGACGTGCAATAAAATGAAAATCACTCTCCCATGGGCGGGAATATTTTTAGTGATTCGTCGAGCATGTGCGCGTGAACACGATGTTCGTGTGTGACCGCCTGCGCATTCGTGTATTCTTCTCTGCGCGCTACATCGAAGCAGGTGGGGTGGCCGAGAGAAACACGGGTCCGGCGTCAATACTCCCTAACTAAGATGGGTTATAAGGGTCTCCGCGGACCCTTAAAGAACTCCTCGTGAGGAAGAATTCACGCTCGAGCGCGCGCAAGGCCATTGAGGGATGCTTCGAGAGCCACGCTCTCGACTTTTTGTAAAATGCATCAGCGAAGAATATCTCGAGAAACTACGGGATTCTGTCCGACATTTTTCACCCTTGGAGAATTATGCCCGTGGAGACCGAAGTCACCCCTCGAGTCGGCATAGATACAATAGAACAGTCGATTACTTCCATGTTACCGAATTTTGACCGGTACTCACAGTTTGATCCTATATTTAAAATCGTTTTGAGTCTAAGATATGACTACGAATACCATCTTTAAACCATAAAAACCATGAAACCTAAGTTTCTTTTTCAAGAGATAAGATCGAATAAAATCGAACTGATTAAATCCTTCGATCATTCTTATCTCTCGTGCAAAGATAGCTCTCCAATTCTTCCGCGTGCGATGGAGACCGATACTTGGCGCGTCGAAACTTCCGCAGTTCACGTTGGTAAGATTGCGTTACACGCGTTAATGAAGCAACGACCGTGGTGCTTTTCTTCATCGACTCGATTCGGGATCTTAAATTGATCGGTGCATAAAACCGTCGCGAAATTTATATCGCGCCGCCCGGAGGCACTTCGGCACTCATTACGGAGTGCGTCATGTGTCGTAGAGAGATAAATCGCGATATTTAAACTGGATTGCCCGGCGTTCGCGTGCGCGGTAGTATTTCGTGTTCACGGTTGACATTTGTTTGAGACCGGTCGAGCGGTGACAAATCGTGCGAGGTTTGGTAGATAGAAGTCGGCCTGCCAGAGCTGCGCCGGCGTTGCGCAAGTTACGCGGCGAGAATTGTTCTCGCACGAAAAGTCCGCGCGGCGCGCCCGCTGCGCGCCGACAGTCAACTTCCAATTGCGACGAGACGATAAGCAGAAACGCGAGGAGGACACTGGGGAAGAGTGCGGAGATCTTACATAAGTTATTTATGCACCTGCGTCATTGATCCCATCGACGAGAGCTCGCGTCGTTAAGGAGATGCCGACGTCGCGAGCGACGCGGTAAATGCAATGTTGTAATTACTCCGATTGCGATCACGTAGCGTCTCGTGTCCTGCTCTCTCGCGCGATGAGCATTACAGTCGCACGTCCGAGTAACGCACACACGTTTCTTTCGCGACTTCGCCACTCTCCTCGGTTTATTTACTGGCTGAATAGCGCGATAGATCGGTCCGTGTGGAGACGGTAGAGGAGAACTTCAACCGAGCGTGTTTGAAGCATAATAAACGGTACAATCGGTTTTCCGGTGTTAATGTCAGCGGCACGGTAGTTATCGTTAATCTCGATACACTCCGCTTGAAAAGGAGATCGCGTCCCAATGAACTCGCGTGTGTGCTTTTCGGTTTCATTTTAATGACATTGATGTTATTCCAATGGCATTCACGGCACCCTTTTCATACTTCCAAAATAGGCAGCCGGAGTTCACGCGGGAATTAATGCCACTCTCTGTTTTAAAGTAGACGCGTCCCTAGAAGAGCCGGAATATATTTTTCGAGCCGGGTCGCGCGGGAACGCCGACCGCGGGGCTGAACCCAGGCACATCCATATGTACGCATAACCATAAACCAACATCCCAAACGTAGCGTGCGTTCCCAAGACGTGATGCACGGCGAACTAGGAGACGTCATTGTTATAATAAACGTTCGCGCTCAACGTTCGCTCACGATAGCGACGTGCAAGTCGCGACGGAAAGCATAAGAACGCCTTCCCTTTGCACTTGGCGTTGCATTCGCACGCATATGTCAACTGCTCGACGAACTGACGATGCCAATGCGATTTCAAACAATCCCTGAACTAGTCTGAAGATAAACGCGTGCGATTGGCTGCGAAGAATTAATTAAAACAAATGACAGTGACGAACGCAGAATATAATTAACGTAATCGACTGACGCGTCATCTCATTTGGCACAGTCGAGACATTTTCACAAATTTTTCCGCACGTAATTTATGTTTATGTTCTTTCCTATACACTTCCGTCTTAACGACTTACAAACTGACAGACCAGCTGAGTTGTCAATGATAAGTGCTTAAATTATCGTTGCCCGAGTCAACGTGGCGACCTGACTTTTCATTTCGATCACCTAGCCGGAAAAGCGAGAGGAGATTTCTCTTTCCTGAGAAATCGAGAGAGGAAGGAAGCAGGTCGACGAAAAGACTCGGAAGAGGCACCTAATGGTCCGCTAGCAGATGTCACATGCTCGGCAGTCGATGTTTTCCAGACGGGCGACTACCGCCAACGCAAGCTTCTTACCCCGGCGTTCAAGTCTCCAGCGATACTAACGATCCTGCGAATGTTAGGCCGCGGAGGTCCCGCGGCAGGGGCCCTGGAGAAGAAATTCCAGACTCGTACGCTCCTCGTGCTCGCAGGCCCCGCGTGAACTTTCATTTTCAAAAGTGACGGAAAGAGAGAAAAAAAGGGGGGGAGGAGGAGAGAGAGAAAGAGAGAGAGAGAGTGTTAAAGAGAAAAACAGATCCTTGCAATGTATCTGTGATACAAATAAACCTAAGTCGAGAGTCTTATTGATATCGCTCTCAGAAGAAGCATTGTCTAGTGATCATTATATTGAGACACACTGTTTACATTTATACAAAGTTGTGACACTAAACAAAGGGGACTTGAAGAGGATTTGAAGGGGACTTGAAAAATTGCAAATTTTCCATCTATATCTTAAATCTGATAAAAATTTCATCTAAATCGACTCTTACTATTGGGTAACTATTCAATAATTTGAATATGTACCACTCTCTACAGAGATACGGATCCTGTTTATGTCTGATTGCAAATGACCGACGAATTTATTACGTTGTCTGCTCGTAATGCGTGTGAAAGTGGCTGAATTGTGCGAGGTTGTCTATTGCAAGAGGAAAGAATGTTTCCCAGGTGTCAATGTCCTGCAATTTTCGGCTTCAACTCATCGCGACTACAATACTCATTTACTACAGTTTTGGAATGATTAATGATCAAGTCATATTGGTGCGCTCTTCAGTTAGCAGTCACAATGACAAGTATTTAAATAGGCGCCCACTATACCAGAACTGCAAGATATTAATGACGCCGTGTATGTAAGAAAAGTTGAGGCGTATCGATGTGTTGGAGCAGAAACGGTCGCGGCTTGTTCGCTCGACGTTTCTTCATGAACTTTCGCCGAGCGAGCGAGCGAGCGAGCGAGCGGACGAGTGAAGGAACGAACGAACGGACGAACGAACAAACTCGTCGAGGAAAATTGGGACGACTTTGCGTAAACGTATCTTCGCATATTTCCGCAGCGAAACGATCGACGTCTTCAGCGACGCTTTGACATTTCGTCGGCGCGCTTTCGCGCTCAAGGACCTGAGAAACATGTGACACGAAACAACACGGGACACCGCGTTCAATGTATGGCAAGGATACGATTTTCCATGCTTGACTACCTTATCACGCTCGCAACTGAAGCGTATCGAACGCATGTGGAAGTTAGAGAGCGTCATGACAACGCCAACGCACAAACCGACGTATTGCAGTCGTGGTCGCGGCCAAATCATGTTATGAAGGTAATCTCTCCCCTCTTCCTCTTCCCACGCTCTCGCTATGCAGTTGGCGCGCAAAGATGGCAGGTGATAGCGTGAGATTCACGTGAAATTTCGGTGTTTTTCACTCACCTCAGTTTAACATTCATGCGGTGCGCGAGGCGTAATCCCGAGACGAGATGAGCGGCGCGATTGCAGAAACTCTCTTGGCAGAAACTCCGACGTTCACTTTCGCGACGAGTCTAGCGGAGTTGGCAACCTACGTTTACACTTGCGCGCACCAAGGAGCATCCGAATTATTCATTGTCGACGCACCACATCCACCCCTCGAAGAGTGACGCGACTTCGCGATACTGTTCCGAGACGCACTGGTGTGTAAAAGTACTCGTCGATTCTCAACGATTTCATTCAGCTTCGTGTCGCGAGACAACTGACATCGTTCGCAACTGTCAGCGTCTCGCTATGTGTGTGTGTAAGCAGACTCGCGCTGATATATGAGGTCGCACGGCCGCACCAGGGATCGAATTCGTGCGCGCTCGATACCAGAAGCTGTGCGCGTTATCACTGTCAAATGTGTCGACTTTGCACCTTGCCTTTTCGGTATATCGCTTCCACGACGACGCTCGAGTTTCAACCACCGAACTCCAACTCGAATCTCTTCGCGAAGAGCGAAGTCAGGGACAACAAACACACGCGTGCAACTTGGCCTAGTCCACGAGAGCAAACTGTTTCCAGCGACGATCTGCGACCTGGTCTCGCACCGTCGGAGTGTTTGGAGCGATCTAGGACACTGTTCAAGCGGATCTCCACCAAGTACACTCCGTGGAAAGTCGGGGGATTCCCCGGGACAAAAAATTACGGATCACTCATTCGATTTTTCCGGTACACGAAGAGAGACGGAGAGGCCGGTATTAACGTGCGAGAGGAGAGAAAGAAAGAGAGAGAGAGAGAGTAAACGGGAAAGAGAAGAAAGGTGACGGTCGACGGACGCAGCACGGGGAGAGCACGATCTCGCGCGCGCGCGATCACGAGCATGCGAACGAGGAGTCGGCTTTCACGAGAATTCCTGCCGATCCTTCGAGGCCTCCTCTTCGGTCCGCGCGTCTCACCTTGCGGAGAGCGAGTCTCCAGGTCGGCCATGCAATGAGGCACAGGTCCACGCTGGGCAGGACTCTCCCTTCGCCTCTCCGCGTCTCGTCTTCTCTTTCCCTTCCTTACTACTACCACCACCATCAGCTCCACCACCACCACTACCACCATTACCACCACCGTCGTCGTCGTCGTCGTCATCATCATCATCGGCACAGCGCGCGCGGCACGGCAGGGCACCTTCTCCATCGCCGCCGTCGGGTTTCCTTGGCCCCCTCGCCCTCCCCCCTTTTAGAACGCCGCGAAGCAGAAGACAGCTCCCAACCTTCCCGCCTACCTCCTCGCACACCTTCGCCTCCGTCCAGCTTCCCACCATCCTCCTTCTCGCACCTCCTCCGCCGCCTTTCGGTCTTACCTCGTGGATCGTTCGGTTCCCCTACTTTGCTCTTCTAGCCAGGTACGACGCCAGGTCGCCAGGTATACACACGTACACGCGTGCACACTAGCTATCACCGCCGCCGCCGCCGCCGCCGCCGCCGCCGCCGCTGTTGGCTCCTGACTCGCTGTAGTAGGTGTAGGATACATTCGTGCGTTCGTGCCATGGTGCCGCGCACAAGATCCCCTCGGAGCTCCACACACCTGAGGGGTTGCGTGCGATGCATCTGGACCGGGGAAAAAAACATGTGTTCTGCGCGCGGAGGAGATACGAAGCGGCCGCGGGGATGGTAAGGTCGGGGGTGCAGATGCTGTTCGAAGGCGGAGAAAGTGTTCAATTTGGCGATGGGCGGTTACGAGTGTGCTGCGAGTAATATTAAATTAATCGGGTTAGGCCTCTTGTGAGATGAGATGAATCCACGCGCATCAACCTCTTTCTGATTTTCAGGCATCGTGGGACGCACGATTTTGGCTAGAGGGATGAGAAAAATGTGCACCACAGTCCCTTCAAAATTTTATCTTTAACGTGATGATAGTTTAAGTTGATAGCAAAGTAGAAAAATCGATATCTGCATCCATTTGGTTATCGACTTAAGTTATCACCATGCTAAAAGTAAAAGGAGATATCGGTTTTTTTACTTTGTTTTCCTAACTAGATATGACGTGAGGTCACCACGTATCTTATCTTTGTCCTACAAGACAAAATACATAAGGCTTGTTTATTTTCTATTGCTATGTAAAAAATTTTTATTTTCTATTGCTATCTAAAAAATTTTCTCTAAAAAATTGTTATGTCAAAAAAATTTGCAGAAAATGAAAAATTTCTTTGAGAAATTGAAGAATTTCTTTGTTTCCAGTAGATCCTTTGGGTTCCTATATATTATATGCATTATATGGGGGAGAAGTCTCGTAGAACATGACTCACGCAACAATACTTATTAACTGCCTATTACGTAAACACTTTTAGAGAAAAGTAGTAAGAGACTGCTGCCTCTTGACTGCCCGTTACTGCTTTCTATTCGCGTAAGCACAGGCAGGCTAGTAATAAAGGGAACGCGTTCAATCTAGTTTTGAAAAATTGATACAATGTAAAGTTAATTGCCGTCGCTTTCACGCAGTGCCGAAGCATTTGCGACAACAATTAGCTAAGAAACAAAAAATGTTGAACCATAGAATATACGTATATCATAGTTATGGCGTACCTAATCGAATACTGAGCACAGTTGGATTGTTAAGAATCTGGAATCGCGTTACGTAAAAGCCGCGCTAGACAGGCGTGAAAACACATAGTGTTCGGCTTCCAAGAAGCATCCACTCGTGAAGTCGCTTCGAGGAAGGAACAACTCTCGTTGCTGCATTTCAAAAATCGCACCAGCACGAAGACCACGGCGACCGTTTGGCCTTTGCGCGATGTGCACGCTTGTTTTATCGTAAATACGTTCTCGCGGCGAGAGAAAGAGAGATATTCCGCGAAATGGCGAACGTATAACGTGTTTGGCGAATCCTTCCCAAGTTGCCGGTTTATAAGGAGAAACGCTGGCAGTTGTATTCCAAATATTGCCTACTAAGGATATTTTAAGTTTGAACATTTGTTTGCTTCTCATTATCATGTTATCATGAAAAATGGCCGCAGAATGGCAACCAATACGACATGTTCAATATAATCAGTTAATCTTGACCGTTCTCTCCACCATTCCTGGTGCAGTATCTTTTACAAAATATCTCCATTTCTTTGTGCGTGGCGCTTTTTTGAAGATGCATCTTTTGTGAGTGTCAAATGATGCGTTTCAAGATCATAATCGCGGAACTTAAACTCGAGTGAGCACGACCAGCACAACTTAGCCGTGAGAGAGAGAGAGAGAGACACGTATTCTCATACATTTCGATTCGGTCCACGGCGGAGATGCTGTTTTTCAGCAGGTGCCGGACCGTGCCCTTCCGATAGCTTTGTAACGCGGGTTGATCCTGAGCAATCATCTCGATTCACCCTTAATGCCCAACGCGCCCTGTGTCGACGGGATACCGCCATTGTTCTCCTCAAGTACCTTGACTATTTTCGCGATATTGTTTAGTACTGGCCGACCGCATCTTCATCTTCGGGGAACGCCCATTATGGTTAGCCACGGCTTTCCTAATATACGGAATCATGCTGGGAACAATAGTTGTAAATTTTGCCATTGGGAAAGCCATATTTTGACCCTTATCCTCAGAGAAAAAACATGATGATGACAAGTACACAATTGTACAACTGTAAAGTACAACAAGTCTTTGTGTGTACATGGAATTAGAAGATGATTACGCGAACTATACCGTTCTCGTAACCATTCAGCTTTAGCTGTATCAAGTACAAAATAATTTATTAAATTATACACACATTAATCCTACACACAAAACTCGTACGATGACTCGTTGTCATCTATGTAGTTGCCACTACCATATTTTTCTTCAAGTAGGAAGAAATCGAAATTTCAAATCTCTTTCTAAAAGAAGTAGGGCTATCTCTAGAATCTTAGATGACTCCCCACTGTGAGGACCTTTCTATTCTTTTGACGAGGTTCGTGGCTAAGCTCTGTAAACGATCCTTTTCCTCCATTTCTTTGATTAGAAGTTATGTGACTGTTAGTAGTTCGTAGTAGTTGGCATAGTAGTTTTATATCATAGTAGTCTTTGTCGTAGTGATACACGGCAACTATATTTGTCCTTTTTTCTAGTTATCAATGTTTTCATGCAGAAAAACATATGCATGCATGCGAGTACGTAAGTATGCGTTTGTAAATTATCTTTTACATAAACTTTTTTTTAATCTTATTGTTTTGCAGAAGTAAATGGACGCTTTAACGCGCAATGTTTAAAAGACTCGATCGAACTTAACTTTCGATACTTGGTGCGTTTTCTGTAAAAATATATCGCGGAATGTTGCGATAAAATGGTATAAGGGGCGATCACACGAGTACTCGTGAGGAATCAACAGGTGGTTCTACGCGTGCATGGACCTAAATTTAGCCGCGATACTACTTGCTTTCCTCTTTCACACATCTCTTCGGCATCACCCATTTTGTCTCGTTCCCCGTCGTTCCTCTTGTGATCACGCATCCTTACGTTTATACTACCTCACGGTTTCTCGCTTCTACGCGTGTCTTTCTATTACGGCGAGGCTCTTTCGAGGAATTACTTTGCTCCTTGTTTAACGACGTCGCGGGATTTCTGTTGAAGCTTTGCCTGGCTGATTAAACATAAGCTAGCTATACTCGCGTTCCCTCGTGCGTCTCGAAGTTCGTGCGTGATGTAACGTAAAGGAAGCGGAATCAACGAAATATTGTCGACCATTTTCCATCGCGTCAAGTATGCGGTATAAATAGAGTATGAGGCTGCATAAATTCTGCGATGCGCAAAAGATGATCCTGCCTTAGAAATTTCGCGAAGGGAAGGTGATACGCTGACAGAAGTTGGAAAACGTGTGCAAGTCGAAATCAGAAATCTCTTCTCTTTGTGTATCAATACAACAGCTATCGTTTTTTATTCTGCAATAGGTAACCCGTAAGATCTTTCACCTTTAGGCGCGACTAAACAGGGGAGACGGATCGCGGAGGACGCATCGATCGGGCGCTTTGTTTCGTGAGAAGGTAGGATAGGGCTTATATCCGTGTACTTATGGATCCAGCCCGCGGTATCTCTCATGCTGATCCATTGTTGAGCCGCGAGAGCGTGGCACGAGAACACGAAGAGTGGCAAAAGTGCCCTCGAGGCATCTCGCACCGCGCGGCTCTCTCGCCGTTGATGCAGGTAACTCCCCCCATGGGACTTAGGTGCCGGGTACACCATGGGCATAGAACGACTAAAATACTGCCCAGAAGAGAATACCGGTTCAGAGAGCAGTGGCGCCGCTACCTGAGGGCACCGCGGACGCACGAAAAAACTACCCGCGCGCGCGCGCGGTCGAGGAGCTCGGCTCCAGAGCTCGCGCTCTCGTACTGTATCGCTTTTAGCCCTGGACAAAAAGCCAGGAATTTATGGAGCGACGTCTCGTTGCATTAGGGTTAAGCACCTGCGCGATAACGAAGCAACAACTGCCAATGCGGCTGCCGCAATACCGCGGAATGCTGTTCTCTCTCTTTCGAATTCTACTTTGAGTGTAATAGAGTCTACGCTGTTCGCCAAAATCGAGGCATATCGTCGAAGAAGCGGGGCCGGAAACTGTGGCTCGAGGACATCGGGGCGCGCATACGACCGCATTTTTTCGTCGAGGCTAGAGCGGCACTCCGGAAACTCGTTGAACTTTGGCGTCGCGGCTCGAAATCTCTCGGCGGTTGCCCGCCTCTGAAAGCTCGTTAATAATAATCCCGGGTGGAATTATTTATTTAGTCCATTTGCACATTGCGAGGGGGCTTAAAGAAGGAGGCAGGGATCAAGGGGAAGGGGGAGATGGAGAGAGAGATCCGCCTCTCTGCGTGAGGCTCGCGAGGTAATGAATCCCTCGTGCGCGGCCGTGAGTTACAGGCCTCCGACCGAATACGTCGACCCGAACGTGCTACAGGCTCATGCAAAAGATGCGCCGCCGGTGCATGCATCCCCCTCCTCGTCCTTGACGGACTCACTTCTTTCCCATACCTGCTGCTTTCCGCCACCGATGGCCTTCTTGTTCTTCCATCGCCGACTACAAACACCCTTTGTCTGCCGTGTCTAACATCCGCGAGACGCGACGGCAACGGGGCATTGTTCGTCGCGCGGAAGATCGCGAATACGCGATGGAAAGCGCGATCGCGCATTTTCCGGAGCGAATTTCCTTTCGGTCGGTCGAGAGACTCGAGCGCTCGAGAGAAGATTTGACAGAATATTTAATAAGAGGACTCTAGAGTAAATGTAAAATAGACTTAAAAACAGGCGGGAAAACTTACATGTTTGACAACATTCTCGCCACCCGCGGCAGAACGAGAAGCAGGAGAGGAAGCGAGAGAAAAACCGCGATTCGACGTGTCCTTTAAGAGATAGCCGGCGATCTGGGACCACATCGTCCCCCTCGATCGTTTCCTTCGGCTAATTTAACATCCCTCCTACGACACGTCCCACGAGAATGGCCAATATTTGCGGAAAGAAACGAAATGATAAACATAGCAGCGGCTCTGACAGCCAGGACAAGCCGCGACGGTGAAACAAGGACGAAGGCATCTGGAGGAGACACCCTCACGCAGTCATCGAGTGGGTTGTCGCGACGGTCATTAGCTGGACAGAGTCGCTAATGACCGCGGATCCTGCAGAATCAATATTTGCTCGGAGAGTCTGTTTATAGTGGCGGTCGCGAGAGGCGTTTCCGTATCGAGATCGCGGTATCGCACTTAATAAATCCACGGCGACCGATGAACCAGGCTTAATTGGCACGAAAGTTGCACGCTCATTAGCATGGGCATCGGAGGCGCGTGTTTAGGAATGCGACTGCCGTTTCTTGCTTCTCGAGTCTTGCGTTACCTCTGATTAAATACGAGAAAATCGACATTCCCCCGCGCGGGACATACCACGGGGGTATCATGGCGCGTGCTTAAAATGCTCCTGTAGCTCGGATAAGCCGCTTGACAGTGGCCGGCATACCTCTCGAAATCGTTCCGCTCGTTTCACCCGGCAGATGAAACGCCACGACTATCCCAGAGATCGAATAGCATACTGTATCTTCGAGCATACTCGCGTAGCCGCCGACCTAAAGTCGCCGGGCGGTTAATGAACGGGAAAGCAACTCGGTGATCAACTCGGTCGAGAACGCTCATGAAATTTCATCGGTGATGAAATCCGCGATGTGCATTCGCTTCGTCTAGTTGGCGGCGCACTTGGAGCAGGCAGCGCGGCATAACAAGCCATCTCGGATGCTCCGTTAAAAATAGAAGCCGCCGAAAAGTGGTCGACGTAATCCGCGACGAAACGAAAAAGAATTGAAAAAGGGATTAAAAAAGAAGGTAAGGAGGAAGAGAGGCCGGCCGGAGCGACTATTTAACGTTATTTTCCTTGAGAAAGGTTGGCGAAACCGCTTCCTCGCTATCGGTCTTTTTTTGCAGGGCCCAGCCAATTTCTTGACACATACTCGGACATACGACACGGCATCACGGGGAGCGGCTTTTTGCCGCGCGGCCCGCGCGGCTTTAAAGTCAGCGAGGAAGCTACTTTCGATCGACGTGCCGGCCGAAAAACGATCGGCACATCGGAATTTTTTGGGCATTAGCGCGCACAAAAGTCGTGATGCGACGTGAGTTCAACGGTTTGTCAGCGAATTCATCCCTACCGGCCGCGAATCGTTGGTCTTTCACTCGCCGCTGTCAACGAGTCGGCATAGCCGCCAGCGGAATTGCAATTTCATGGCGGTTCTTTCTCGCAAATTAATTACTCTCGATTCAGCTCAAACGCCGATGAGGGTTTACGGTGAATTCGACCGTCTCGCGGGGATCACGATCAGGGATCGGAAATTTTCGATGCTTGCCGGGGATTGATGGTGCGATTGGTGAGTCTCGTCTAGGGGAAACGAGTATACGACAATCGCGTGGTAACAATTTCGACGCGTACAAAATTTTGAAACGACGCGATAGTACACATTATCGACTATTTTCATACAACAATCTTCGCATTCTTATTCGTTCTCGCACGTCAGTTCGATTAACGTCCTGCGCAGCCTTCGCGACGCAAAAATCGAGAGCACCCTTTCCTTAAAAATCCAACGTGACTCATCGAACGAGGTGGATGAACAACCCCGCCGCGACGTGCGCTCCATCGAGAGGAGTTTAGATCGCGCGTGCCGCGTTCGCCATGTTTTTCCTCGTCGCAGCAGCTGACTTTTCAGGAACGTCACACTCCAGATCCTCGAAGACTCTCGGCACTTTGTAGTGACGAAGAGAGGAACGGAGGGTAACATCACCTTCGCGTGTTTACCTCTTCTGTAACCGGTTTCTCTCCTCCTCTCTTGCGCCTCCTTGCCCCTCGCCTCCTTCGCCCCCGCCGGACTCTGAGGCATCGTTTCTCTCTTTCTTTCTTTCTCTCTCCCTCCGGTATTCCTCTCCAAGCCCATGTGTGCGAGGAACCTTTCCTTCTCTCCCTCCGCATCGCCCGTTTCTTCCTCCTCGCCGGAGCCTACGGTCCTTTCCCTCCATCTTCCCTCCCACCCGTCCTCTCTTATCGTCTCGTCTCGTTCTCCTCTCGGCACCACAGTATTCAAATGACCTCGGATGATGAATATGGCCGTCTCTCTCGTGCCATCGCTCCGCTACGGTAATTGCCGCCATTTCTGTCCTTATCTTCGCCCGCGGTGCGTATGGTTCTCCGCCGTGCACGCACGCACGTATTCACGGCATGCGCGTATGCACGTATGCATTTGTGGATTGGCTGCGCCTCTTCTCTCCCGCGGTTGTTCCTCTCTTTCCACCCTCTTTTTCGTTCGCGTGTGTGGTACGTGCCTTGGTACCTCGTGTCTCTTATCTCTGGGAATTTCGTAAAGGGAGCGCGGATAAATCGCGCGGGAACCTCGCACACACATACACACACACACACAGGGTCCTCTTACCTTTCCTGCCCCCTTTCGCTCTCGAGGCACTCCGCGGCTCTTTTCGGGCACCGGAGGTGCGAGGATACCGAGAAGTCGGACCTCGCAGATTATCTTTGCACGTTGGTGCCGAGGTACAGCGTGTTCAAAATTCGACCGGGGACCGCGGGAGCCGCGGAGAGTGCGGCTTTCTCAGAGATTCCTTCTCACGCGTATAATTCGCGCGTCCCCCCTCTGTCGCGTTTCACCTTTCGCGTCTCGCATCTCGTATCCTTAATTATCCGTCATAATTTCTGCTACTTCATTCACTCGAGAATCCGCGCGCGACATCGGTGCATGTACCGCGCGACTGTCGAAATTACTTTCGCACACAGCCGCGAGATTCTCGCGCGCATTGTGAGAACAGCATTTTGAGAGAAGGTCCGTAGGACTTTCCGACCGATCGACTAAATGCCATATGTCGCTCGGCTGACCTTTCCACCTGGAAGAAGCCGGATTATCGAGTTGTGCATCGCCGATATCGTCACGGTGCATCGGCATTTCTAATCCCCGATTGCATTCCCACGCCGCGAATTGCGCGAGTGCCGCGGATGGTCCGCCGGCTTGGCTCCAGCGCTCACGATGGCCGCGCTTATTGTATCCGTCGTCGGGGTTTCGCGAGGTCCGCCGGCCGTCCCGCGAATGAATTTCTAATCAGCAACTCGCGTTCGTGCGCGGTTTACTGCATCGCGCAGAGGCCGGAACACGAAGGCGTTCTCGGCGAGCCTATCTCGCGCGAGATCGAAGCATTCCGCGACTGATTGACTCGAGTAATTACGAAAATGTCTCCGTGAAAAACGCGACGCTGCGCTAATCGTACAATTACTTCGCGCGAGAAATGAAGAAAATCTTTCATTCTCTTGTGACGTTAATTCTACCGAAGGTTTCCTTTGTATTCTAAAAATCGTCTGTCGCGCGTAAATTGAGAACCGCGTATAAGAACTTAGCTTATGCAATCAGGCGCGTAAGTGAGCGCAATGAAAGGTATAGACAGAGAGAGCGCTACGTACGGACTGTCAAGTCGCGATAATAAATCATCCAGGAGAACGCTCGGCGAGACGATACGCCGGCATTTAACTGCGCCGTATAAGTTTAGGATCAACCTGTAGCTGTACGTGCACGAGTAGCTACGGGGCGAGCAGCGATCATACCCATAAAGTTCCCTTCGTGCACGGCATGTTGAATAACAGCGATTATTAGTGCCCCGTCGGTCATTACAAGCCGTCCGTTGAAAACGACCGCGGTATTCGGATCTGCGGCGATGCGAGCTATCAAAATATCGAACCGGGCCCCCTCAGAAGCGGCGATCCTTCTTCTTTCGACTACCTCTCGGCGAATTTTAGACGAGCAACTGACGATTGCCTCACGTATTGCAATTCGTTCGACAAAAGACCTCCACTGAGAAAAATTATTCGGTAAGAAATTAACAAACTGATATTTCCGATCAAAATACCGATGAATTCTTGTATCCGATCAGGAAACATCCGATGAGGAATATCGGTTTATAATTTTTTCATCGGTTTATCTGACAAAATACCATTCAAAAGTATTTGATTAAATTTAATCGGATACAAAAATTCTTAAATACTTTGATCGGAAATATCCGTTTGTTAATTTTTTATCGGAAAATGAGAATTTCGCGGCAAACTTATGAATTCTCATACATTTTTACCTTTGGATTCCTAAATTTCTCAACTTCCGAGAGCTTTGACATTTCTGAGTTTCTGAATGTCCGAATTTTTGGACTCTTCGCGAACTGAACTTCTGGTCGGACCAGGTGTTCGGTGGGAGCGTCTGCTAGAATGATTTCGCTACCTACGACCGTTGGAATAATTTCTGTCTCGCGTCGCGCGAATCTCCAAGTCGTCGCTGCTACCGCAACGTACGCTGCAAAGCGAGTAACGGTGCTACTCGGAGTTGACGGACGCGGCAGGGGACTCGGCGCGCGACGACGAGGATCGCTATTATGTCAGGAATCGCTGACTCAACGCGAGATAGGTGCCTAACCGAGCGGTGTCTAGCCCGAGATCGCCCACACGGGGCTCTCGATTCTCTCTCCTGCCGCTGCATAGGCGTACAATCGGTCGGGAACGCGTCGGATTAGGCAATACTCTCCGTTTTACAATTGTCCCCGCCACATGTGGCACCCATTCTCACCGTGCGCGCGATTTCGACACACTCGTTACCACCGACGTCTCGCACGATTAACCGTTAATGGGTACGCGAAGGGGTACCTGGAGGCCAGGAGCGTTCGGCAGGGGTTAGGAAATCGGGATTCGACGGCGTAACGAGATCGGCGAATACGCCCGGCCGATCTGCCGGAACGGGAATACCGAACGACGAAATTTATCGTTTCTGAACGAGGAGGAACATTTCGCGAAACGGGAGTGTCGTTTATTTTTAAGAATATACGTACGTTTCCATGCCTCGTGTGCCCTCTTTGTTCGGGTTACGACCGTGTGTAGTTATTTATTGCCACACCAGCTGATAATTTGATAATTTGATCGGTTGTGCATGCGAGCCGCACCCAGTGCGTTTGCGCGTTCTACCTTCGCCAAGTTTGTGCGATAATTGAGTGAACTGTGACACGTGTACATCATAAATACGACGGAATGCTGTTAATATCTTTCTTTCCCCGCGATGGATTGCACGAAGTAAACTAATTAACGGGAAAATGCTCAACGCCTCGAAGAGGCGTATCATTCGCGACGAGATGTTTGTATTCCACAGGAATTCTACAGCCATTCTGTAGGGAAAAGAGTTACAGAAATCGTATCTTATAAATATCTTTATTATTACAGAATATGAATGACATCTAAGGGTAAAAATAAAAGAAATAAATAAGCAATAAAAAAATTGTCAGACTACATCTTATTTTGTGTCGTAAACGTTTAAAAAAATCAGGTTCGATTTAGGAGACCGGTACGATCTCGACAACTCTCCCTCCTACTTCTCAATTAGAATTAGAACTAGAACTTGGGGGTAGTTTTCGTGAATCATTTTTAAATAAATTAAAACTATAATTTTAAATTGATCAAAGGAGGTAGTTGGGAACGCGCGCGTGGAAACAATCGCTACCGTTTTCGTTTTACGGTGTTCTCGCCTTCTTCTAGTTCGTGCGCGCGGCTATCTTCTGCGGGGAGAGCTTCGCTAACAATACGATCGCGCTCGTCGTCAATAATCTGCGCGGGGCACCGCGCCACGGGGATAAAATTCCTGACTCGTAAAGATCGACCTCTCGGAACGGAATCAGCGACACCATAAAGCAGGGGCACGCCGCGCCACGCTGCGCCGATATCGGTCCCCCTGGTGTTTACGTTTTACATACCCGCGCACGGGTATCCCGGGCGAAAGTGTACGCACCCACACGGCCGCAATGACACGCCGTGCGTACGGGTGTGCGAGCGGCGACGGCGTGCACGCACGTGGAACGAGCAAATATATATGGAGAACGATAGAGGCGATATAAAGTGGTAATGTCGCGAGCACCGTGAAACATAGCTGATTGGGCGGGTTTAGCCGCGCCTTATCGCCGGTTGCTCGCCGTATATCCACCGGGTAAAACACGTCGCGTATACAGGGTGACCAAGGCGTGCCGAGTGCAACGTGTCGTTGGTGGTGCGTCAAGGCGCATCAACTTTATGCACCCCAATTCCCGACATGTGCATCTTGGATTCCCAAGCAAGAAATGATATTTCTTTGAATTCCATTTTTTACCAATGATTTCATAAATCGTTAGAACTGTAAGGTCAAGATGAGATGGCGATTTCGCAACGCGGAGAGCGGCTTAGCGGATGATGGACTTGTCACTTGTATGAATTGTCACTGGAGTTCGCTCCAGCAGGATGACAGATTCAAAGGATTAAAGCGTGCCGATCAGTCCGTTCATCCGAGTAAATCTCATTTCGAAAGCTTCACCAACGTCCTCCGTCGCGGAGGAATGGCGAGAATTCGCGGCGAATCACCCGATATATCGGGTTCGTACGCGTTCGTACACACGCGATTACGCGAGAACACACATCCTCTCCATCATTCTCGCGGTGTTTCTTTCCATCGTTGTTTTCCCTCGCGAGTCTATCCGCACGCCTTGCAAGCGACTTCGTCGTCGTTGCAGTTCATGAAACGGATATTTTGCGCGCGTTATCTCGCGATGGAAGGACGAGCGGACTCGGGGAAGAGGCAGACGAGGGCCATAGGCGTCGTCGGAATTTTTCCTACCAGTCCCTTGTCGATGATTATTCGCTTTGCCCGAGGGAAAGAATTCGAAAATCGCGATAACGAGGAAAGAACCGAGGAAAATCCGACATTACATTTTTCTCCTTCGGCAATTGATAGCGAAACGGACGCACCCCTTGGCGCGCATTCCTCGCGAGGATCGTGTAGCCGCTCATGATCGTCTCCCCGATGATGCATAGCGATGACACGCGCGCGGGAAATCTTCATCGCGAAAGACGCGCGTTCTTCTCCGGCGCGAAACGAGGGGTGTAACGCGGCGCGTCTGGAACTCGTCGCATTATAGTTTATGGATATGGTGAAATTACAGGGAGGTTTATTACGATAAACGCGCGAGATACTTTGCTTTTCTTCAGCTCCGAGACGCGCATCAATATTTGATCGTGATAAAACGTATCGTCGAGATAACGTGACGACGGAGTCTTTTAATCACAGACGCGACGCTCGGATGACTAGCTGTTGCCTCAAGTGCAAATCGATCGCAGACGTCGCGACGCAGCCGTTCATCTCGAATGGACCCTCCGACAGAACGATGTCGCGTCACGTTTTAGACCTGAGATCGAGCGAATATCGGACAATGTTACGCAATGAGTCTAAACAGACACACGACGCTTACAGAAACACTCGAAAGGCGTTCGAGAAATTAGAACGCTCGCGACGATAACGAGGTCGTCGGAATACGCGTTTATCTCGCTCTGCTGATACTGTCTGATTCAACGGCGCTGATGTTACCCAGTTTGACAGTGAGTACCGTGTATGTACACGAGTAGATGCTCCAACCGTCTACCCGATATATAATATATATTCCACGAACTTTTCCTAATTCAAGTCAAGGAAAAAAAGCGCAGCGTGTCGTCATCGTGTGTGTGTGTACACATCGCGCGCGATTTGCGCTGCACTTGGCCGGCGAAATAACGTCGCAGTACACGGTGCGATAACGCCGCTGCGTGCACAGTTCGATTATCTGCAACGGTTATTGCATTCGTATCGAGCCGCGTCGCACCAATCGCGGTTCTCGTCGCTCTTAGCGTCTTATCGCGGTCGCTATCAATATTTCCAGCCATATGTTCAAGTCAAATATCGCGAATCGTTGCTCCTTCCCGATATCGCGCGTTTGCTCCCGTTGTCGCGTCCACCTCGCCGAGTTTGTAAACCGTAGCCTATACGAGCGAACTCGAACGCAAACACGTCGGTCGCGCGGCGGAAAGAAATCGCGAGATTGTAACACTGACCTCGACCACTGCCTGGGACCGCGCAAAATCGTTCCTCCGGAATTTTCCTCGGAGATTTTTCCGACGTCATGTCGCGACGCCACGGACAACTGCTTCCGCGGCACATGCGTCGAGGCATTTAGAAAATAGGAATGCGTCGATCCTCGCGCGCGCGCACGCAGCGCGTAACCTCAGAAACAGAGTGTCAACATGGCACGACTACCGTCCTACATGTAGGGAATAATACCGGTCGCTTCACCTGACGGGGCTCGCCCCGTAACAGTAGCGGTAGCCATGTACGCGTGCAAGCCCGATCGCCGACGATGCGAGGTCGCCATACGCGACAATATGGCCGATTCGCTCGATATATTATTTATATATATATATATATATATATATATATACATACATATATATATATATATATATCTCCGCATGACGATATATATATATATATATATATATATATATATCTCCGTCATGCGTAATATATATTATATATATATATGTGTATGTATGTATATACATGCATACCTACGTGCCACGCCAGATGGAAAAAACAAACAGACCGTGATCGCTTAACCATAGCTGTCCACGGTGAGTTTCGTCGGGTACCCGACCTGAGAGAGTCACGTGTTCAAATATTATATAAGCCTCCCGTAAACACGCGGGGTGGCTGTGTGCGTGTGCGTATACGCGTGCGTGCGTGGCCGATGCGACGAATTGCCCGGGGAACGATATTATCCGATGAATAAGCTCCCGCACCGAGACTCCGTTAATCTCCCGTCGACGCCCTAATGAGAGAGAGAGCGCATATATTTTAATACAATTACGGCCGTTAAAGTGATAACTTCGATAGTGCGGCCCGCACGTCGCGCGTAACCGCCGCCTCGTCGGAATTCCCGCCGCGGGAAGAGAGGCGCGTCGCCTCTCGTCGTTCCAGCGGCGACGAGACGTTTCCACGACGCTCTTATTATTACCTCAATGCAACGCCTTTGTTTATCTTGGTAATGGTGATCGCGCCCGCCCCGCTACGGGGGAAAAATTTGCGCATGTCTGGCGTGCGCTATCTCTACTACTGTTACGACCGATACGTGACACTTCGTATAAGCGCAGCGTGTTAGATCATTTGCGTTTCGTGGAACTGAAACTGCTCGATACGCTCCGTCATGCTTAACGGTGTTGTTACACCGTGCGTCAGCTGAAGCGAGAGAGAAAGAGAGGGTGAGAGATGCAGCTGAGCGAGAAACAACGTTTGCGCTGTATATCTATTTTTTTGCATTATTATCTACGCACAGATATATCGTATATGTATCGCTGTGTGTAATCTTCTTAGCCAGGACACGCGCGGGGCGCCCTTTCGGTTTCTAATTGTCGCGGGCGTCTGCAGCGTCTGGGATCGGGTGTCTTTTGATTGTCGATTTGCACAACTGCATCGGTTTTACATTATTATTCTATCGAGTTACGTATCCCTGCGCGGGCGCGAACGCACACCGAAGTTACTTGACGGCCGGGGATCCCCCGGCGCACATTAAAATTGCAAATTGAGTACAAGGGTGATGAGAGAGATCGCGCGCCAGCCCTACGTTGCTCGTCTTATCGCGCTTTATTTATCGTCCGTTATGAAGAGATCGCGCGGAAAATAATGCGAGACGCGAGGCGTTTTAACGCCCTATAAGTTCCTCTCGCCGCGGCGAACCGTACTGGAACCGAACTGATACGCGACAGTGATGTCCCGAGTCGAAATCTTGGTCCTACTTTTAGTCACATACATGGTGTTTTTAGCTTAATCCGTTGTAAGTCAAAGAAGTCAAAACGATGCTACAGAGCGTGACAATAGATTTGGAAAGAACTTATACCCCAAAGTGAAAGGATATTATTTTGAAGTGATTTTCACACATCTCATGAAATAAGAACGCGACAACGTGTTGAATGCACGTCAGCAATCGTTCCGTCAATTGCTCGAAAAGCGCTGCAAGTTCACATGATAAATACTCGATAAAGAATACTCAACGAAAACACTCGATAAAAAATATGCAAATCGTTTGCAACCGAGTGTACGACACGACCATCTCGACAGAATTGTCGACGCGAACGTGCAATGACTCTCACAAAGACTCACTGCGACGAGACGGGCATGCAACTCGTAGCTCGCGCGGAACAAAACCGCGGCGGACATTTCACGCCGTCTCGTGTCATTTCGTCTCGTTTCGTTCCCGGCAAGGACGTCTCTCTTTCTGCTTCTTCCGAGGAAACGCGATGCGTGCTCGCGCTCAATCCCGGATTTTCGCACGTCACGTCGCGCCGCGCCGGCCAGTCGTAGGTGCGCGTTTTCAGGCGAGCGCCTTTTAGCGGGCGACGTCTAATATTCACGCCTCGCAGGTCGTGCGGACTTCGACAGTCGGCGGCATTGTTAGCTCTCGAGCACGACGATAATTACCGAGTTCTCTGTAACGGTTCGCGGTAAGAGGCCGGGCGCTATCGCGCCGGCAAGGATTTCGCAGCCGCCATTCTTCGCCGCCGAGGCGAATGTTCCTCGTGTTCCCTCGCGACTCTCCTTTCTTCCCCCCTCTGCCCCTCCGCCACCTCTTCCTCCCCTTTCCACCATGTTCCACCTGTTGGGTGTCTAGTATCTAGTTTGCGTGCCGATTCGCACCTTCGCCGACGACGTTCCCGGAAAGCGGTGAAACGGCCGTCAGCCGGCACTCCGAGCGAGCAAGGACACCGGCGAGGAAGAGGTATGGCCTCGATTTGTTACATTCGACGGTGCCTCCGGGATTTCGTGGCCGTGGGCCAACGCGCTCGCAGGCGAAATCGCTCTCGCGAGCAGATGGACATTTGTAAAAAAAAACGGTGAAAGGAGAGACGCCTCACGTGTCTCTCGAGACACCTCGTATCAACGAGATAACGCCGTGCTAATTAGCGCGCGCTAATTAAATGCGGTGTTTCAGCGCGTCGGGAGTGTATATGCGAGAGACAGAGAGGGAGACAGATATCAGGGCACGGATTCCTGATTCGGGAGATGACGTATAATATAAGCACGTGAGACGCGCGTTTAGAGCCGGATAATGTAACTGTCCGATCTGAAATACCGACTAGACGATCGCGTCCATCTAAAGCACGACGGAAAGCAGTGAAACGAATAACTTCTTGAGTATACATGTATAACAGGACGTTCCGAACTGTTACATAACTCGAGTAAAAGTACTCGACGACGACGACGACGAAACAGGTTCGCGCAGGGAGCGCACCGGCTGTCGCTTCGAGCGTCCGAGCGTCTAGCTTGAATTATCGGCTTGGTCGGAGCTTATCGAATAACCGCACGCGGCGCGATATAAATTATCATTCGTTATTATAGGTCGTTAATTACGGCCGCGCCGCGGGTGCCGCGATTTTCCTCGGTCGGCGCCGCGCCGCGCCGCGCGCCCAGAAGAAGACGCGAGGCCCGCGCAATAGAGTGCGAATTAGAGTGGACTCCCCGTAGCCCGGGGTGCGCCTTTCGAAAGGGAAGACCGGCCGAGTGGGGTCCGTCGGTTGGTCGGTTTCTCTCGCAGATAATAACGATCATTCCCAATCGGGCCCGTCCCGCCTTATCGAACCACGGCGAGCGGAAGGACGAGGAGGAGAAGCAGGAGAAGCGAAAAGTAACGAAGCTCGCAACAGCCGACCATTACAGGTCGCCTGAGCCATTACCCGAGCGAGCTTTCGAGCTGCGCGTCGGACAGTGTTGTAAAACAGCACCTGAGTGGTATTCGCCGTTATTATCCACCGCGAGGTACGTAAGCGCGATCACGTAGGTGATTCGCGTAGACGATTCGTGCGAATGAAGAGCGCGACGTCGTCAATGGAGGTTTGTACTTCAGTTCGCCCTCTTCGCCCTTTTGATCGTAGCTCGAGCTTCGAGAGTTGAGAGGTCGAAAAATGCAACCGATACGTTTCGCCGTTCCTTTGGCAAATACATGGACTAAGCGCGTTCTTTATCGTGGGACCTCGAGATATTCGCGTTCGACATTATTTCCTTACAATATATCTATGGAGAGATGTGAGTGGAGAAGGAAGGTGAGTTCGAGGGAAATAATTGCGCGATCAGCGTGACATCGCGCTGGGGTCTCGCGATCGTAAATCAAGTCTACGGCGAATGCAATAGTGAACGCAATGATGCCGGACCTATCGCATGCTGCTGGAAATGCCTCGAAACGAGGTCGATCGAGCGAACTCGATAAATTACGCGCGATCAGGAAGGACAAGAAGAACGGAATTGAAGCACCATTCGCGGAGGCCTCATGACGCCGAGTCATAAATCAAGGAATGTAAGAAGCAACGAGATCTCTCGAGCACGCGAAAAAGAGCTTGCTCCGCAAATTCGTTATCCCGTAAAATTGCGTCTCCTACGTCGGTTGATGTATTGTTACGAGAACATAAAACGCACGCCTGCGTCACAATAAATACTTTCGATGACAGATTCTTTTGCTTCGTCGTGATCGTCGCGTTGCTCGCGAACGAGCGCATAGAGCGCGAAATTGCCGATATCGCAGGCCCCACTCGAGCCTCGTTTAAATTCAATCCCCGAAATTTGCATTTAATTGCCGCGCGCGAATAACGCGTGTCATACGAAATAAAAGTGATCACTCACCGGCCGGCTGTTATCCATCCATCCATAGCTGCGTGTAGCACAGTCAATCACCGGTCGAGCGCCGATCACGTAACTCGGACGTGTCCCCGGTCCAGCGGGCTCTCGCGCCAACCCTGAGAATAAATTGCATCCCTGCCACGCATGAGGGACCCAGAGGCGACGAACGTGTGTCGCGAGTAAAGCGTTCCAAATTGTTCCTTCGGGGTGACATTACGGTCGTCAAGGGCGATAGCGAGATATTGGCTACAACGGCCGGGCGCGCGCGCGTAATAATCTTTGCATCAGATCGCGACACACGCGAGAAATACGGCAGAAAATTACGCAAGCGATAATCCGGCCGTACCTGCCGATCTCTGACGGATACGAGATGCGGAGATACTTCGAAATCGCTCGTGCATTTTCGCAAGATAAGACGCGAGATAGGACGCGAATACTGCGCATCCTAGGCAGCGTTTGCGTCGCAAACGTGGTTCTTGACTTTCAGACGCGTATAAGTCGTAATATACACGGCCACTGACGATGCTGACTGGGTCAAAATAATTGCGACGCCGTGAACGAATATCGAGTGTACTCCCGGTTAGATTGGCCCGATGAAATTTTGAAAGGGTTGAAAGGGAGAAAGGAGGTGCGCGTTTGATCATCGCGACAGGCGAGTGTCGATCATGCGCGGCAGAGATGCTCGTTCTCTTTCTCACAGATCTGAAAATAATCCACAGTTTAATGCATTCCGAAATATCATCGCTTCCACGCAGCGGCCCTGCCGATAATCGCCGTATCGAGTTCGCCGAGGAGAGAACACGTTTCACGTGTTCAGCGAGGATGCATAAAAAAATCAATACATAATAATATACGTAATTGGCAGGTCCGGGAGATCCTCCCTCAAAGAGCGAGCTTGTACGCCGTGCGGCCCGTTCTCGCGCTCGTTCGAACGGAAGTTATCGTTCGGCTGCTTGATTCGCGACTTTAACGTATCCTTGTTAATCGTCCTCGCTATTACGCCCGCGGTGAGGCGGCGTAAAAATCGCTCGCGGCTGCCTTAATTAAGACAAGAACTCGTCGCCGCGAGAATCCTCATTGCCGGATTACGGATAACAAGTCGATATTGCCGTCTATTATCCCTTTTTTCCCGTTCCGAAGAATCCTGAATATTCCCTGTGCGTACAGCCAGTGTGCCAAAGATAAACAGGATTCTCGATTAAAACAAAAATGTCTCTCCCGCCGGGGCTTCCAATGCCGCGGAGTCTTCTCTCCTTCTCTCAAGAACAAGAGGAGAGCGGGAGAGGGAGAGAGCAACTCTCTCGCAGCATCTGCCAGGTTCCAGGATAATTATTTACGTCAGATAGGATCTCGACTGGGGGTTCCACCGGCGGGAAACAAAAGAATTCTCCATCGGCGAGGATGCTAACTAGGTAGCGGGAAGAGAAGGAAGGTCCTAAAAGGATGCATCCATGCGTTCTATTCCTTTTCCTATCGGCGACATTTAGCCATATCTCTCGACGAGGATTTCGGGGACGGAAGGTCGCCGCGAGGTCCTAAGAATCTGTCCTTTCTCGGAGCCCTTGCAGATTTGAGGAAGGATCGTGAAACGGACGCTCTCCGAGATTTATCTCTCGTCCTCCTCGGCGCGAAACTCGATCGGCGGATACCTTACGCTACGTTATTCCTTACTTTACTGAACCTTGGGTGAACAATTCTCTGCGCCGTTGATGAAAGTTGCAGGTGAAAGGTCATTCAATTCAATCATCGCATGTGAACTTGAAAAATGCCTCATCAACGGTCGTTCACCCGCGGTCGTGTATGCAAATAACCAAGGCACTTCCTTGCGAGCATCGGTGGTTAATATTGGCGTTCTTTCGCGAAAGAAGCCTCGTCCCGAAGATTAATGAAGAATTATTCACCGAGAGGAGAGAACGAGCGCTTTGTGCGCGCTCACGTCGTGCGTAAACTTCGTTCGCCGAGCGCGACGTGCGCGTGAACGGGCAGTAAAGCTGTCACCGGGATAGACCCGTAGATAAATACTTCTTACGGCACCAGGCCGTTGTAAACAATGTTGCTGCGAGTGAGCTTGATAATTGAGGCGGTTGTTCACCGAGTCGTAATACCACGAGTGGCCCTACGAAGGGCCCTCGTTGTGGCGAACGGCGCGTCCGTCGCTATAAACGCGCACGAAATCGCGCGCGCCTATCGCCACGACGCGCCCTAGTCACGTTTACATCGCGTTCGAAAGTCGTAACAAACAACGAGGACGTCGTGAAATCGTGTGACACTCGTCAATCCGATGCCATTTTCCTCAAAAATTTCCACGAAAATCCACCGACTATCTTATATTCCATTATTATCCAGCACTGACATCTAAAAACTTGTTTTGTAAACTCATCTCCAACGGTTTTACTTTCGATTTTTTCCTCCTTCCACATATTAAATCTCCGTACTGAATCTTGAGAGGAAATAAAAAGAGTTATGGGTGGACACAATACTTTCGGCTGACGCGTCTGAATAACATTACGGCCGACTATTTTCGGTGCGGCGCGTTCAGGGGGAAAAAACATATTCCTCGGGTAAAAGCGGTCCACCAACGGCGAATAATCCGCTTTTATGAATATTTAACGTTACACTGGTGGTTTGAAAAATCTCGATACACGCGTCCGTAGACGGAATATAATATTCCGGAATATCCAGTATTACCAGTAGCGCGGAATACTGGCGCCACACGCGATTATGAATACCAAAGTCGGTATTTACGTTTATGTAACGCGAGTAATCTCTTAATTGCTGTAAAGCTAATGATCTGATCACCAGCTCCGAGCAACGTTGCCTGAAGCGAACTGGCCGGCTTGAGAGAGATCCCGAGGGAGATAAGTGTCACAAATTCGAGATAAACGATAAACACGACAAATAATAATGGTAAACAGTAAATATCTTTTCTCCATATTCCAAATTCCCGTCGCGTTGGCGCATCTTTTCAGATTATTTCGCGCGATCGCGCGACACGTGAAAGAAAATGTAAATTTGATCTTTCGGGAAAATGCGTGATCCTGAAGGGAGCATATTTAAGGAATGTTAAGCGGTGGCGCCGACAGGACGACGTTTAGAAACGAATCCGAGTAGCCGAATGCCCGCTTCTGCGACCGAGAAGAGCGGTAGTTCTCGGTCGCTCCGCTCTCAGCGTGCGGTGAGTCCCAGGTTGTAAAACAACTTGTAAAACGCGCGAGCGAGACGCGTCCTGTCAGCCCGGGTTTTGCGGCGGGTCCTAATCTGCCCGGCAAATCTATCGAGCGACCCGTCGTGCCGTCGTGGAGAAAACGGCAGATTATACTTCGCGGCGGGAACAATAAATAAACGAGAGCGCCCGCGCGCCGTTCGATGGAACAACAGTGGACAATTTTGCATTCGAATGAACGCTGTCAGTCGCTGTGCTACGTGCCAATCGCGTATATTGGTGCGATACACGGTAGTGCGTGTCACACAAGTTGATTTACCGGACGTTGTTCTTCTGAAAAAAACGACTCAGAATTCGTTATTGGGACAAATGTAAGAAACGTCGGTCGGTTAGGCGAAAGGAGCGGCAATGAACATTTCCATCGTTAGCGAGCTATGAGCGTTCAATTACAGAGCGTTCCAGATTCCTCGCGTTTCCTTTCATCCACGGAATTCGCGGATTCCGGAATATTGACCGACAATTTCGCGTAACGACGTACCCGAGGTAACAGAAAACGCGGCAGATCTGAACGGTCTCGTGAACATCGCTTTACGCTGGCATTCGTTCAGTGAAGATATGCAAATTATGCCGTAATATTTATACAACGGGAGTTTTTCCTCCGTTCTTGATAGATGCGCTCCAACACACACACACACATGGGATACCTTACCAGCGAGATCTCGTGTCAATCTCGGCTCGACACGTGTACCCATCCGTTAATCTACCCTCCTGATCTCTCAACGCTTCGAGGAAAATGGTTACGCGCTTGCTCACATGGTTGCTCACGTGGTGCAACGCAAGAGCGAGATGGTTGCACCCTCTTCCCCGAAAAGTGACCAACGACTATTATATTTTTAGTTTATACATATATCGTGCGCTCACGCTAACGAACTTCCCCGATGGTTATCTGCCGAGTCCGGTGCATTACCGCCCTTGAGCTCGACGACCGACTCCGGTAGAACCTGCCTCGTGGACTTACCTGAAACAGAAAAGAGGAGGAAGGTTTGGTTAATTCTCTCGTGCGTGTGCTGTATCAGCTTAGCTGAGGAAGGGACAAGAACCGGGAAGAAAAGACGCATTCAACGGCATTTAAGAAATATCTTTGGCGATTCTTTTGTTCTTTTCTGCGAACACAAATGGAGAGAAGATATTTCGTGAGGCGTCTTGAGGCTTATTCGGCGGGGACGCGGCCAAAAACGCGATTAACATTTGCGTCAGCTGTACGTTCGACCGGTGGCGAGTTCGGCCACATTAGTTCCCGTCGGAAGGACCAGCCGTCCTGGTCGGCTTACTAAAATAATTTATTGCATTTTCCCTCCCTTCCTCCTTTCTGCCGCGCCACCCACACTCGCACCGACGTGAGGATAAGCCGCGTTCTTCCGAGGTACTCAAGGAGTGCAACGCGCATTTGCATTCGCCACTCGTGGCGCGCATTTATTATACGGGGCGCGAAACGTGCGCCGCTGCTTCCTACCGCTCGCTTGCGAGTTACGTCGCAGAATGCATCCTTGGGCCGCGGGGTCGTATTTCCGAGTGTTTAGAGGGGCTTTAGAAGCACCCCCGAAGGCACGCGGAGACTGGACGTTAACGGTAATCGGTGGCTGCGAGGACCTCCGGCGGCGCGGCTTATTTCTCTCTCTCTCTCTCTCTCTCTCTCCTTCTTTCTTTCTCCTTCCTCCCCGAGAGAGACCGGTCGGGAATAAAATACTCCATCGGGCTCATTTCGGTCAGTGCCTCCTCCGACGTCCTTGCTATCTCCCGCCGCTAATGGATCCTGTCGATCTCTCGTTCCGAGCCTGCATTTGCGCTCTCGTATCGCTTCGTATCGCAGCGCGCACATTGCACGAAGTGGCCGGTCCGAGTGGCTCGGCAGGACGACAGGACGGTATCTCCTCGCCGAACTCTGCGGGAGGTGATCTTTTCTCAGCGAAGATTTATCAAGAACTAAAGGGCTTGGTGCGAGCCGTCTCGATTCATTGTCGAGTTCTGAGAGGAGTTGCGTCTAAAGGCAGGCGAAAATACATTCGCTGATGTGCCGTTAGACAATAGTCACTCTGCAGCCTCTTTCTCGCTCGTCTCTCGGGCTTTCTCGTCGCGGTATCAGGAAGATACTGGTGGCAACCGATTGGCGACAACCGTTCGTCGTCGGGAACGTCGAGCAGCTATCGTCGCTCGTCCTTCTTCGCAAGAGAACGAAGATCATCGGCAGCCATTCTACCGCTGTGTAGCTTCTTCCTCGCCTCCTCGTAAAGAGCATCTCTCAGTCCTCAGGATCAAGACACGAGACTTATAATTGCCCACTCGGCGAGCCCGACATTCCAGGCGCGTTAAAGTTTATCGCGGCTGAATCGCCGCATGCGCCATGACGCGCTCCTTTCTCCTTCGTCTTCATCATCGTCTTATTCTTCTTCGACTTCTCTGGCGTTGCCTTATCGTCGGCCGGGGTTCTCGTCTCGCCGAAGAAAGAGGAGATATCAGAGGAGATCTCGTCGGAGGATTATCGGGATATGGTTATCCTGCGAGAGGGTTTCAGTGCGCGGTCGGTTTAACGTCCTTTTGGGCGCGTTCGCGGAATCCATTTCAAGCGCGTTATGGTCATGACGTAAAAACTCTAGAAGGGAAATAACACAGACGTTACGTCGTAGACACTCGATCCAGAGTCGAGAAACGTTCGCCGCGATTTGATTACTCTTACTGGAGGGACGAGATAAAACGCGAGAAATAAGGATAACTAGTAAATGAGACAAGCCCCGTCGTTCTCTGACGTGCTCTTTCTCTTTCAATCGATCGCCTACGTGTGGCCATTACATGCGTCGTTTACATGGGTCGTCTAGAGGCCGCGTCGGCTCGCCTCTAATTAGAATAATTAACAAAGGTGCCCGACTGTGGATGATCGTTTCCCGTCCATTATTCCACGTCGTTATACCACTCGGTAACCCCCGCTTTTGCGTAAACGTACGCGTTATCCACCTTTGGATCAAGCGGCAGGACGAAAACAGCCTTTAAAGATTCGTCCGCGGGAGGGCGGCGGCAAAAAGGACGACAGGATCGAAGGGAGGGGAATCGTGGTGTGTCGAGAGGCGATCGGTGCCGCATTCTACCGTCATGTCGCATGCAAATATGCCCGGGGAACTGTTGGTCCCAGGTGGCAGGACGCTCTCGTCCTTGCCATTTCACTCCCGTCCTCCGGACGGTTTCTCTAGCCCGTGGAGTAATTAATTTGAAATGCTAACCCGCCTTTTTGTGCGTCCTACGTCGAAGGAACCGTCCGAGGGACCTGCCGTGGACCATCTCCAGCGTTTATGGACGTTCGTCTTCGAGATACTCAGCGCAACGTCGTCGAGGTGACATTTACTGTGCACAGTCGATTCGTGAGTAATTGCGAGACGATTAGTCTTTATGTAATGTTACAAAAGATGAACAGAAACCGAATTCGCTCGAAAAGCCGGACTTCCCCAAACAAATCATATCCTCTTCGACAACGAGCCGAAATCACAATCACCCTAGAAGCGGAATATTTAGTGACACGTAATTTCGTTCTGCTCTGTTGCGCACAATGTGAGAACTTTACCACCAGCGTCCACGTCCACGTATCGTATGAATAAATGCGGTTCAAATTGATCGACCTCGAGCGATCTGGTAAACACGGGCAACCTGATCCGGTGATAAATGACCGATTCAAATCGTCCATGCCCGAATAAACACCGGAGACCGTGCCTGCTGTTTCTCCAAAACTCGCGCAAACAACCCAGGTTGCAACACGGGGAACCGTGTTCTTTCGTCGGTTCTCTCCCACGGCAATTTTTCGCAAACACGAAGAGCTCGCGAACAGAGCTCGAACGGCGAATAAATACGTTAAGAACGCGCGGCGAACGTGCATTCGTTGCGGCCTCCCTCGCGAGTAAATCGACGTTCGATCGCGATAATAGTTTCGCAGTTAATATTACTCGTGGACCGTGCATCAGGCAGATACGATATCGCATGAGTCAGCCATTGTTGTCCTGAAAAGTACCGATCCGGCTTGCCCTTACCTTACCGACGCTGGACCACCGTCGACCTTCGAAGATCGAATGGGAGATCGAACCCGAAGAAACGGCGCGGCAAAAGCCGACCTGACGAGCATGATGGCGACTTCTTCGCGGGTATCGTATTAGGAGATGCGTCCGATCCCACGCCGAGATACGACTGATGCATCGAAAGCGATGACCCGGCGGAAATTCGTTAATGAATATGCGAAGCGCCGTATATAATTAAAACGCCGAGATTTCATCTTGCTCGTTTGTGCCACGGACACTCTCGTGTAATGGCCGGGAGATTATTAATCAAATTAGAAGGTGAAATATATCACGATGTGAATACAATGGAAAAGAAAAAAAGCGTACTCGACTTTCCTCTCGATGCTTTGTTCCGAAGAGAGAGGGGAAATGATTAATTTTTGCCAATTATACGTACACAGAAGAATAATTTACCGCCGCATGGTTTGGTGATAATGCATTTGTCGCTGTAATGAAAGATTCGCCGCTGCGACTGAAATCTTTGCTGCTACATCGGTTTCACAGCTGAGTATGTGTCTACTGGCAGTTACACTTTTAGGTATCCATACGTTGCAACGAGATTCAGCTGTCTCACACAGACTCCATGTGCACTGAGAGAAAACTACTTGAGAATTTGTTTGAGGGATAAAAATTTACTTCACACAGCGAGATAAACTTTATATCTCACTAATAAACTTCCGAGTATTTTCTTCTCGCTCTTAATCTGTTAAATCTCCAAGATACGATATCGCGAGACGGAAGATATTAAACATCAGCTCGCAGGGATTTTATACTCCGAATATCGAGTGGTATATTCTCATAAAAATTGCAGTATGCGCGTTGCACTTGACACGCGTGAGAAATCGGATGCCACAAGATAAATTAACAATCATGGAAAATACAGGTTTATCTCACGTCGCGTTTTCATCCCCGATCGTCTTTCGTGCACGAGCGATTACTACTCAAGAGGTGTGTACGCAGAGTGGGGCGCATAAATAACTAACCGATATACACACACGTAGTACGGGAGAGGCGGATTACGTGACCTAGTAGCAGTATATCGATAGTCGGGGGAGGGGCCGTACAACGGATTACCTCACCGCACAATGCGACAGTTGTTTTTCCTCTCGCTCCTAACTTCTCCGGTTCGCGTCTAACGCAACCGCCCAACAATGAGCCTAAGCACGATCCGCGCGCGTGTGCGATATTATTGTTTATATCGCGCGTGATTCGCGCGGTCGACCGCGTTCCGAATACACAAATGCTCCAAATTAAACGGGACACTTTTCTCGAGCGCCTTAAACAGCCGCACGTAGCGCTCTCTTTTTCTCCGTATCCTATTTGTTCCGCATATTATACAGGCGGTCGAGTGGCGATGTGTACCTCTCCTTCGTTCGAACGATATAACGAATGCGCGATTTCACATCGCACTCCCGCAAAGAGACTGCAGAGGGCAATCTCGCTGAAAGAACAATGCAATCGAGAAGCCACGACTTCGAACCGCGGTTCGATGTCTTCGGGAAAGATTTAGTTCCGAGAACAACAATGGAGCCAGCTCGCTCACCCGGTATAGCAGCTGCGGCTCGTGAGCGTCTCTCTCTCTCTCTCTCTTTTTCTCTCTCTCTCCCGGAGCAGCCTTGGAGCCGTGGTTATGATGTTCTTGTTATTAATTTGTTTTGCGCGCTACCCGCAACACGTCGTGCGGAAACCAGTTTCTTAAGACGTATAGGATTACCGCGCAGCGCGACCTGAGGAACCTACCGACAGCTTTCGGACGAGTAACGCCACGGCGAAAGCTCGGGACGGTTCTCGAGGCGGCTCGGAAATCTCGCTTATCCCTCTCAATCTCGAAACCTGTTTCGGATTTTGGGTGGGACGTTTCGCGTCCGACCCGGGGAGTATAGTCTCACGAGAAGATTCCGCATCGCAATTAAAAGCGGCGGATGACCCAATGAATCGCGCGCATTTAGCGACCGCAGTGTCCCCGATATCCGACTGGCCGGAATCCATGGCGGCCGCGTCGCCGAGAGCCTCCGCGACGGGTAATAATAATTCAAACTTTTCCACGAATGTCGCGCGCATCCTTCAACCACCTTCATCCACCTGTCGCGGTCCCGAAACTGGCCGAACCGACGACGTTCGTCCGAAAATAGCACTCGAGTAGATGCCGTAAGGATCGCGCTCGAAAAAAAGAGAAGGACGAAAATACCACCATGTAAATCGAGAGCTCGAAGAAGTACCGTGTAAATCGCGCGACAAAGCCCGACGACTAGAGAAAACGTCTTTCGCGCCGGATTACGTCGCGCTCGGCCAATGACTCTCGCTTCCTTAAAATAATGTCGACGCGATTTTTCAAGCGCGGCTCATTCAGCTGGGACCGGCCGGAACTAATTGACGAATAGCGAGCGCCTCGAGGAAAAAATGGGCAAACTGTAACGCGCGCGCGCGCCTATGAATGTGAGCAGTTTTTGAAGTCGGGATTCTCGGGCGATATTGTGTGAAAAGAACGCGAGAGAGAGAGAGAGAGGGGGGGGGGAGGAGAGAGCTCTCTCAGAGAAATACTCGCGCAGTGCACAATAGAATATATAGAACGCGTCTCGCGAGAGCGCAGGATGGACGCGGGAAGATCCTCGAAAGAAATAGCTGTCATCCGTGTCGGCCGTCGTTCCCGTTATCTTCGCTTATTCCACTTGCTCTCTCGCGCCAGCCGAGTTGACGAGAAGAAAAGACGAGGCTTTGGACTATGTCGGGGCTACGGAGAATATGAACGCGGCGGGGTAACAAATGCGCGCGGTGCCCGACGGTGTAACGACTAGAATCCCAACGAGAAAGGATTCGTGGACTTGCGAACGTGCAGGTCTCGGAATAAGTTTAACGCGTTGAATAATGCGTAAAAACTTACGTAATAAATGATCGATTTATTCCGAGAAGAAAAATACGATATACTCGCACAATTCCTTAAATAAAACAAATTCGAGCTCTACGGTAAATTACCGTGGAACGCAGCGCGCTGTTCAAACGACTAATGCTTTTCACGGTATAAAGCAATAAAAGATAAACCAATGCCTGGACGCTAGAAACACTCGGGACATTCTTATTGTTTTGGTTTTTAAGTACCAATATTACAACTTTCAACGTAAAATGTATGTATATACTCAATATATGTATATAATTCTCAATTGAAAGTTTAAATATTCGTGTTTAAAGACCAAAGCAATAAGAATGTTCAGAGTTAGGTTATCAATGTTATCAGTGTTCAGGTATCGATACTTTTACCTTAACGAGTCAAATTCGAAAGGCTGTAGAAGGAAAGGCACTCAGGTGTCGACGCGAGTGGCGGGACACGCGTTAAAATGTGTTTCTGGATATGTTTTCGCGACATGGCTGATCGATCGCGTCGTGCCCCGACCGTCTCCTTCGTGGGCCCCGTTCGCGGCGATTATAAAGACAAGCCTGGAACGCGCTCGCGCGCACAAAAACCTTAAAAGGCTTAAAGACTACAAATCCGGACCGTGATGCACGAGGGAGCCGTGCGTCGGTCTTTAGCCATTATTTATGAATTTGGTGCGCCGAAAAAGGCCACGGCCACCGCCGCCGTCGCCGACGTCGTCGTCGTCGTCGTCGTCGTGGTCAGACCGCGGGCCGGAGCGAGGCGCGCTCTACGGATTTCAAATCGATCCGCGAGCCGGATAAAATATTTTATGGAGAATGCGCTTTAATGGCCCTTACGGCGGACGGGGTCCCTTCACGTCTGCGTTGATTTGTAGTCAACGTGGACGGCGCGGAGAGCTTATCGATTGCCCCCGAGTAGCTCCTCGTTCTTCGGCCGGACCTCGGCAGATCGCGATATCGCGACCCGTTTGCAGTTCGCGAGCGAGCGAGCAAACGCACGTACGAACAAACGGACGAATGAATCGGGGGAATTTTAGGATTTCGTGCAGCTGCATCTTTCTCGATGCATCACCTCCCCCATCGTGGGTTATTGCGCGGAAAAAATGTTTAGATGTTTGGATTAATTAGTTTCTAATAAAGTGTGAACCAGACAGGAAAATTCTGCCAACTTCAATGGGATTTCTGGTTCGTTCATATTTTTTCTAGAAATTTGCTTAATCCAACTAAACTTCTTCCGTATAGAAAAGACGACTTGAGGACTGTATTTTTATAGTCTAATTTAATATTTAAAATCGTCTTAAGTTTCTTTTCAGATGCTTTATAGCCGATGAAACCGTCCGTGTAGCATCTAAGGATGAACTTAAGATGATCTTAAATGTAAGGTTTGACTATAAATACTGCCTTAAAACCACGAGCAATGAATCAGGTATAACTCAGACGTAAAAGCGCTTCGGTGTTCTAACTTGAGTCATTTTTATTCGTCGTTAGGATGAGACGTACTTTGGGGTCTCAAGGTAGAAAGTCTCCGAGACCGGGCTACCGAACGTTTTAATCAGGAACAAGCTGAAGAAACCGTCAATTAGTTGGGAGGCGAATCCGAAATATCACAAATATCAGCCGTGACGAAAACGCGACAGCCGTTTAGGGAAACGCCATTGGCGTGAGTGGAAGCGCCTGCCGTTCCTCGTATCGGGATTACTTCGTCGATCGCGATAATACTTTATGGGACACTACGGATGATATTACGCCACCGTGTTGCCACAGGGATCTCGATTTAATTTAAGGTGCACCGTAATGTTCCTCGCCTTCTCACGTGGGCGTTCGCGCGCGTGCTATGACCGCGTGGTCGATGGTCTCTCTGTGTCTCTGGTCGTGGACGCTATTATACTTTTGAATTCGTTTACACTGAAAAGAAACCACGGCGCGCGTACCTTCCTTCTCAGGCTCGGCGGTATTAATCCGACCGTTCGTAGCCGTCAAGGCGATTCTACTTGAGATTAATCAACGCGCAACTGGACCGACTTTCGAGGAGATTAGGATCTGAACGTCGCGTTTGGATTCGGTGGCATTTATTAATATCACCTGTCGTTGTCGTCGGTGAGAAACGTAGCGCGGAAAAGAAAAAATCCGACTTGAAGTCAATTAAATCTTTGTCGCTTGTTCTTCACACTCGTCTGCGCGTACATTCGATAGAGGATCGATGAAAAAGAAGAAAGAAAAAAAAAACTATGGAGGATAAATCGATCAAGGAGCAAAACGTTCGTCTCACTGTAAATTTCGAGGGGCATTTGAAGTTTGTGGTATCGCGACCACGCACCACTTGTGGTGGCTCACTGCAACGTGCAGCGAGCGGCGATTAAAGCTGCCTCGCCGTCATAATTCGCGCGCTTGCAAATCGCCGCGCACCGAGCCCATTAATCGCCACCCCGCGATAAACGTGTATTCCCCGGCCGTTAGCGATTCCACCCTCTTCATAAATAAGCCCCCTCTTTACGATTCAAGGGGCTGTTTACCGCGAGGGCAGCGAGAGGAGTCCATCGATCGCGATCGAGTGCTTCGCTTGCACGATGCCACGCAGAACCGCGCGTCTCGCCAGGCGCTACCGGTCCATATTAATTGCTTTCATAATTTAGACCGAGCGTAAGCACGTATCATCGTGACTCCACTTCCCGACTGCGATCCCGCTCGTGCTCGAAATAATAAACGACGTGACGAGCGCGCACGTGAAAAGTCTCACGCAACGCCGCGAGTGAACGCCGATGATGATTCGGCCCGATTACGAGTTATAAGTCTGGATAACGGAATAGTCTGGCTCGAGAGAGATCGGATCGAGTGTTTTTTAACTAGTTATGCGCACGGAAAAATATGTATCGTATTCGAGCCAATGTTATGTTTCAAGTGTTTTATAAAGTTTATATATATTCGCGAATCTATCACAAGTATCAAATATTTATTCAAAATACACTCTGAATCCTAGTAAGTTTATCATTTCAATCGTGAATATTAAATTGAAACAAAAATTGCTTATTACATAGAACTCTTTCTTCGATTAAGTTTTATAATATTTTTGAAAACAGAATGAATTTTTTTTTCAGAACAACTTGTGATGAGCATATTTCACGACTATTATCAAGGAAATATTATTTGTTGAATATAACTTCAAAGGAAAATAAACTGAGTAATCGTTCTTCTTAGCAGTAGAGTTATAT
The DNA here is from genome assembly GCF_010583005.1 of Odontomachus brunneus. Taxonomy (NCBI): domain Eukaryota; kingdom Metazoa; phylum Arthropoda; class Insecta; order Hymenoptera; family Formicidae; genus Odontomachus; species Odontomachus brunneus. Next base: position 4,027,351 of record NW_022639456.1, read on the forward strand.
TTTTTAGTGTGCCAGGTTATTTCCGCAAAAAAATATAATTTCTACGTATCAAACGTTGTTAGAGCTTCTTATGCTTATTCAGTCATAGAAGATGAAAGTTTTAGAAAATGACGAAAACGAGGTGTTTTTCACGGAGCTCACCGGTCATGCTTTACTCTCTCGAGATTGAATAAATCCCCGACGGCACGAGCCACGTATCGCGGGTAATATCTGGATCGGAATTAATTCCCCGTCCAGCTCGTTAATCCCGGAATATGCCGTGAACGTGGTCGAGGTCGATGTACCTTCGACGATCTTCGCGGGTAGTCTCTAATGGAGATTTATTATTCCAGCGAGGCCTCCGCTATTGTTACGGAGTCTGGCTGATTCGTATCCGATCCTTCTTGCGCTGGTAATTACCGAAATCTTTTTACGCACGGGAACTGCCGGATCTTTTACTAATGAGCGAGCTCGCGAAAACGATCGTTTATCTCAATTATCAACGAATATCACGACGTTGAACACGTATCCGGGACACGATACGCATACGATTTATAAACAAAAAAAATATTTTATACAGCATAAGGGAGAAGATAAGCTTCCAAACGATTTTCTGAATGATCGCATGTTGCCTCAGAGAATTCGCGACGTCGCATGTGTATCCATCGAGTGGCACGTTTTTCTTTCACGGAAATATATTGCAGGTGCCGCTCGAAGGTCTCTCACGCGCGGTCGCAACTTGACTTTGCAAATTTCTACGCACGGCCAACGAGGTGACTTGAAATATCAAGCGAGATTACGATTTCGCGGTTATCTTCGGGCGAGACTGGAGGTGTCTGCCAAATATTAGCACAGCCGGTGCAGCTGCCGTTGGTGAGTGCGCTTCCACCTCTCCGATTGGCTAGAGTCCCGTATTTATTGGCACTCCGTGGCCTTCTAAATAAAAAGGTAATGAGAAAGTAACGGGGTATATCGCGCACACACAAAACTTAGGTCTCATAAAGGAGTTGCATGGCTACGTTTCAAGAGCTACATACATCGTGTTGATCTTCTGATACGAGACGAGACGAGACGGAATATCGGGCGGAGATTAGATAAATTTCGTGTTATTTTTCAGGCCGTGTGTGTTAATTCGTTGGGCAAATAGCGCCTAATCCTTGTCAAAGTACGAACCTCCATGTAAATTTCCACCGACTGCGCGATTTGTCGTTCGCGCTTTGCATAATTTCGATACGGGGGAGCACGGAAGTGATCGCGAAGTGATCGCAATGTGGTCAACTCGTCGCTCTCCACGCATTTGATTTGCAGAATGGTTTTCCGGATCGAGATTGGGACAAGCGAGACAGCATACGCGAATAAGGCCGTATCGTGCAATAATCTTCCGCAGCGAATCAATCATTCGCGGCTCTCGAGCGCTTGTAATTGCCATGTATCATTCATCATCAGTCCTAGCAACTGAAACACGTCGATACCATTCGACGGAGAAACGACGGCCGCGGCGCATCAGTCAAATTCAACCTGACGGAAACAATCTTCTGACGCGACGGCGCATAATTATCAAGCGAGGAGCCGCAACGTCGATACGAATCGTGATGGACGCTAGAATGGATCGCGTGTGCATACGTCCCGAAAAATAATGACGCTGGCATATGGTATTTTCCGCATATAGAACTCTCGGAGGCGATCCGTCCTTTGCCAGAATTAATTACGGACCGACGGCCATAATTGCACAGTTATTCGATGTTAAAATATAGAGAGACGTCTAAATGAATTACTCAGACTTTCAATTAAATGAAAATTTTGTCGTCTCTTAGGCGAATTGACAGAATTTTAATTTTTAATTTTCAATGTAGAGAGCTGTGTCTCTAAATGACTCAGACTTTGGAGAGACTTTCAATTAAATAAAAAATTCGTCGTCTCTTAAGTGAAGTCGAATTAACAGAATTTTAATTTTCAACTTTGACATTTGCTTTTCGTACTGTATGTGATTTTAATATTTCACAATTATTCGACGTTAAAATGTAAAGAGCTCTCCTTCACTCTTTTAAATGAATGACTTCGACAAGGCCATTAATTAAATAAAAATTTCGTTATCTCGTGAGTCGAATTAATAAAATTTCAATTTTCGACCGTAATATTTCATACTAAATTGATTTTTATTTGATTTAATTTCGTGCATAGTCAATGAATAATGAAGAAGCGCGTGCTTCCTGAAGCATTCCTTAATAAGAAGATCGTCTTAAAAAATTCAATAGAAAATACCATAGTCATGCTGAGTTTCCGGGACACTGTATATGACATGATGGATTTCGTAAGAGCACGGTACCGTTGCGGGAGGCTCATTTGTCGGTAAAATTGATTAGAGTTAGGAAATCAGCGCCACGGGAGCGTCAATCAAGCCGGGCACGCTTTTATCACCTCGCTGAACCCACGCATTCACTCTCTTCCTTCTCGTGCTCCATAATGCTCTGCTAAGAACGGCACGAGCATCAAACCACCAGGTAGAGTTTCGTGTTTCGACCAAGCATTATTATGCCTTTTTACGACTCAAACAACCTCTCCTCGAGATCTTCAATGTGGATTAGTCACAAGTAAACTTACCCAAAAGGTACATTCCGATTTCTTTCTAATTTGGCATAAGTGTAGAAGTACAAAAAATATTTAAGTTATATTTTTCTATTTTGACCCACTTTGAGTTTCACGAGCAGTTTATAGCTTTTTAATATTCTCACTTCTATCATTAACAAGTGCAACAAAAATGCGTAAGAAATAAAATTGAATACAAGATATAGGCGTTTTTTGTTTGTTGATTATAAATATGAAGTCAAATATGTAAAATTATTTGTATAAATAATAAAATGTTTAAACAAGACATGTAAAAAGTTGAGAAAAACTATTTATACAAATAATTTCTCGGTTTGGCCGAGTTTGACTAGTTTAACACAGATTTCAAATAGTTTGGATGGAATCTCGGCTAAAGAAATTTAGAATGGTTCGTGTCTCAGCTATGCCGATTTTGTTAAAATTTTAATTAAAATTGCCAGATTTCTCTTTCTCTCTCTCTCTCTCTCTCTCTCTCTCTCTCTCTCTCTCTCTCTCTCTCTCTCTCTCTCTCTCTCTCTCTCTCTCTCTCTCTCTCTCTCTCTCTCTCTCTATTTGGCCGAGATTCGAATCATTTTTGATTAATTTAGCACATATTTCAAATATTTCGGTTGGAATCTCGGCTAAAGAAATTTAAAATGGTTCGTTCTCAGTTATGCTGATTTTGTTAAAATTATTTAACCATATCTATTTATAAGCATCAAATCGAGCGATGCTTATGGAAGCAAATTGCTAATAGCTGTTTACTAAAAAATTTATATTTTCACAGTAAGCAAACGATCTTTTTTCGTTGACGTTACGTTATCTTGTAGATTTTTGTTTCTCGCGTGTTGTTTCTCGAAAGAATAAAAGTAACGGGGCGATATTTGAGAGAGGCGCGTTAGAAATTAGTTACGATATGTCACTGAGTAAATACTGTAGAGGCCGAAGTTGAGGAGAGCGTCTCTAGGCGACGTAGATCTTTTAATATTATCGCTATCGTATTTTTTCATTCGCGTTATCGTTGTTCTCGATTATGGCTGAGACGATAGCGTACTACGTTACCGTACTACGTCTCTACGACGTGTAGTACGACGATCAACAAAACGCGAGATTATTCGTCGCGCGGGAAAACTCATGGCGCAACAAAGAGAGAGAGAGAAAGAGAGAGAGAGAGAGAGAGAGAGAGAGAGAGAGAGAGAG
>NW_022639456.1:4033041-4081807 GCF_010583005.1 Odontomachus brunneus
AGAGAGAGAGAGAGAGAGAGAGAGAGAGAGAGAGAGAGAGAGAGAGAGAGAGAGAGAGCACGCGCGCGGCCACATTCCAGTTTTACGGCTGGCTCGAGATACGATGTGTAAACGCATCAACGGTCGCGGGACGAGAGGTTTCTACGGAAACGCACGGCTCTCGTCTCTCTCCTTCATCGCGCTCGCCCAGGTAACAACCCGACGAGCGAGTTCCGTCGTCGGCGGGTGAATCTCGAGCGAAAGGAGCGACGACGGCGAGGAATCGCGCACAACGATCGACGCGCCGTTGAATTATGAAGCAGCGTCGACATGCGCCGGCTTGTGTCCGCGCTGAATCGCGTATTCGGTGTGTATTAATGTCCGGATAAATTACGTCAACCGACAGGTATCACTACCGGTGTTACACGTGGCGTGAAAGCCGCTGCAAGGATACGAAAACAAAACCCCTAGGGTGAGAAGTCCTCCACGTGCCGTGTCGCTTACGGATTCGAATGAAGCTATGACTGCACGTCGGATTTTCCCTCAAGTAGCTATTGTGTGAAAATAACGTTTGGGTCCGTTTATGGCTCGAATCGGGACAAACATCAATTGTGTGTCGAACAACTTATTGATGTTCTTCCTGGTATATATTCATCCTTAAAATAAAAACATAGGGGAAGGATAAATTTTGTGAAAAAGCGTCGCGCAGAGAATATGATTACACGTCTAATTTTCTCTAAACAAGCGATTCCTCATTCACCTGCGGATCAACGGAGTCAATGTCGCGAAAATAAAAGTGACGCTAATGAAAGTTAAGCAGGCCCGGTATCATTAGACGCATATGTTTAATTTCACTAAAGCGGCAATAACTTTCTCCCGTGCGACTGGCGTAATAAATGCTTTACGTGCATCATTACCGGAGCTCCCGATGCGTGAAACGAGCATCTCCCGCCTTTTACCGCATTTTTGTGCAACGCGCCGCTTATCAAAGCCCATTCGGCACCGTCGAGTAAACGTCTCTCTTCTCTTCCGCGTGCTTCGTTTACAGTTGATAATTTCACCACCATACGGAACGAATCGCGGAGTTGATTTATTAACGTCTTTCTCGTGTACGGGAGAATTGCAGAATTTGCACTGATCCCCTAAATTGCACCTCATCAATCGTACCTGATAGTTTTAAATGTTCATAGCGCGCACGATGTAATCTGATCGATTCTTTATATTTATATTTTTCATTGCTTATTTATTTCTCATTTTTAACGTTAGACATCGTTCGCATTCAATAATAATGAAGAAATCAATAAGGTGCGATTTAGGAGATTGATACGATCTCGACAACTTTTCCCTATATTGAGAAGGTGGCAAGATCAGGGAGCAAACTCCTTTTCGCTACATCAAAAGCTAATTTTTCTAACCTCTTGATACGCTAATTAACTCATATGTATTTTTCTTCTTGAGATTAGACAAAGATAGACGTATGATTTAATTGTTAGTTTACCACAAGAGATTGGAACAGGCGGCCCTAAGACGGTTCGGCAAAATTTGAATCTACATGTGTTTTCGGGTCTTCCCGGGTTCCAGGAAGGAAAATTCTCAACTTTGGTCGATTGAGTTCTCGTGACTCTGCGGAAGGATTCCGTCGGGCTTACAACTCTTTGACTCAAGTGACCGTAAACAGTCCTAGGTCGACAATAGAAAACCTTAACAAGGGTTAAACGACGCTCAAGTTTGAAAAGCAAAAGCTCAAGGACGCAAACTGGTGACGCGCGACGGTGACGTTGAAAACACATCACCCTCATCACGCGCGGATATGAGTGTGTCCAAGCGAGAAGGACAGAGTGCGAATCCACGTGTGCTCGCGGAGCCGGCGATCCGGCCGGGTCCACGTGGATAAATAACGACACCAATTCGTTTGCGACGCGAGTTACCTGCGCCCCGGCTTCTGTCTTCGTCGGCGCTCGCGCGCCGTGTACTTGCTTAACCACCGGCGAGGAGGGACCGCTTTCGAAAACCGGCCATTAGAGGCAATTAGGCATGCATCATAGGCCGCGGAGCTGGACGTCTTACACGGCCAGAAGTTATCGGCTGTCGTAACCCTACACGCCGCCGTTCTGCCGTCCGACGACGACAACGAAGACGACGACGATTCCATGCTCGATGACAGTTTTATAGGAAGTAGCTCGCTCTTTCTCTCTCTCTCTCTCTCTCTCTCTCTCTCTCTCTCTCTCTCTTTCTCTGGCGACCCTGCTCGATTCTGTTCTGTCTTTCCTCTTTTGTCGTCTTCGTCCTCTTCTTCCTTTTAACCCTTTTTTCCAAGCGTCAGCGAGCGTCCCATTAGGACGTATCGACGTTACGCGCGCGGCATTTAATGCTGTGGCCGAGCGCGACTTGAAGTGAAAGCTCGCGTGTAGAACCTCGCCTCGATTCGTTTTCCTGCTGCGCTCGCTCCTGCGGGTTTCTCGTGCTGCGGCACAAGCCACGGAGAATTGTCGATTCGGCAGGGATACGCGGTCTTGTTTTGTATTCCCGGAGTACGATCTTCCGCGCCAAGAGAACGCTCCGTAAGAGTGTTCTTCTAGCTTGATGCAACTGTATTTATGGAGATTGCGGACACGCGCGTATTTCCTCGACATCGCGGAGCAACTCGGTCGGAGCGCACGAGCTCCCGCCTGATCCTCGCGTGATACGAGTTCCGATGGACGAGCGCTCGTTCGTTTTTTCTTTCTTTCATAGCAAACTAGTTCGAACTATCTCCCGCGGTGTCATTACGCAACTTGGTCCTTTTTCGCGGAGGGGAAGCAGATGACCTTGAAAGAGCGTGGCGCCGAGAGCTTAACAGCTCCTTGCACCTTCATCCGTTCCCCGCCGGCTTTCCGTCGGATGCGCGCGCCAGGATTCTGATGCATCCTGACGAGACGCGCGTACACTTAACGGAGCAGGAGCGCGAGCGCGAACGGGAATGTTCCCTGGCGAAGAAACGTCGCGCCTAGCAACTTCGTCATTATGAAGCGGTGATAGATCTCGGTAACGGGTCTTTCTCTCCTGCCGTAGAATGCGGATTACGAGAGAGGCGGGTTTCGCTCTCCGGCCGATAGGTGATGCTGGGCATGGTGGAGCCCAGCTCTATCCTTACGAAGGCCGTCGACCTCTCCCGGCGTACAGACGCGTATACGTATATATATGTGGCCGACGCTCAGGAATACGCGTACACGCATGTGTGCGGGGGGGAGCGGAGAGATTCTTCTTTCTCTTCTCCTCGCACACGTAGATACCGCATACGAGCGCTCGCCACGGGCGTAGATGCCTAGAAATCCGTTGTGCTCGCGTACGGGATCGTCGAAAAGGTCGGCGGATTTTATCATCGTTTCGTTCGTATACTTCGCGCGAAAGTACTTTCTGCTGCATTAAAATTTGGGATTATCTCAAATCACGATACCAATCAACCGATCGTTTTTAGTTACTTCCAACAGTGTGAGTAGGACTTCGTGTTTTCTTAGGAAGACGGACATTTCCCTCGACAAGCACGATGCGATCGATCAAGTTGCCAAATACTCGGTTTTCCGACTGAAATTTGCATGACGATCACGATTTACGTGGATCCACCCGCGAGAAACTTAATACGTGGTATCGCACAGAGTCACTTGGCCGACGGCATTCCCCATCTTGCAGGCACTCCAATATTTACCTGACCGAGACGAGCTTTAAGCCGAAGGCAAACTGACCGGCTGTCCGTTAATATGCTTAGACGTCGAGTGTCCGCTCGCGTATGGGCATTCTACAAAGGGGACGTTTCGCTCCCTAGTTAAAGTAGAAATTACCGAGCCTTCCTCGTCTCTTCGGAAATTTATTAAATATTTGACAAGCGCTCAGGGTCGAGAGATATTCAGCGGACGATACGGAAAGTCCAGAAATTATTAAAATACACACTCCCCAAGCTTCCTCGGAAATATTCCTTATTTCTTATCAGCCAACATATTTCTCCGTATGCAAAATATTTTCCCTTAACGAATGACCCGTTCCTCAATCAGATGATTTTGTACTTATATGGCAACTGATATCGGATAATTCTTGACGAGATGTACTCCAAGAGCCCCGACGGTGCGACGCGGCGACTCTCTTGCGGTGCATGTTAATTTGAAATAAATTTATGACAATTCTTAAAATGTCATGTAACGTGTAAATAGATGGCGGTGGTTGCAATGCGCAACGCCATTCTCGAATCATATGTACTCAAGCGCAACGAAAGGACTAAACGTCATACGTTATTACAAGGTATGCGTAACCAGATTCTTTTTACCGCCAAAACGACCAGCTTTCTCCGCGTGCCACCGATCGCAGTCGACTCGGAGGCTTTACGAAATATCGTGCATTATTGGACACGGATAATAAAGCGAACGTTTCCGTCGCCTGCTCTTTTCCTTTTTTTTTTGCGAAACGAAATGATTTTAATTGTCGGATTGCGCCACGGCAGCCGGAAAATGGGCTAACGTTTCCGACGAACTCATGCGTGAAAAGCAAAATTACAGTGGAGGCGTTTAACAGTGCAGCACTCGGTCCATTTCGTGGCTTTGTATAGGAACGCTTTATACCCACTAGCGTTGTCGCTAATTTCAAGCAAGCTACAAATTACGGATTGCCTCCGCACGAGCGCGATTGCGCGTGCCGATCGCGTAATGTAATCAAGATTACCGGATATATCATTAAAGAAATCATAGAAATCTACGCGAGATCTCGAGGAAAAATTTTTAACACTACATATTACACAGGTTTGATTCCTTGGATTGACGATTATTATGCGAACACGATTGTTTCCGATTTTCTTGCGTTTCATCAAGAGTTCGTGTGTAAAAGGCTAAAAGTCAAAGAAATATAAACAAACGTTTTAAGTAATTTTGAAAAATTAAATAATTTGATAAAATTTAGTCACAACTTTCGACTCGCGTCATCGCAGTTCAAACTGCGATGATAGGACGGCGAGAAACTGAACTAATATATCTTGCGAGAGCGAGCATATCTGTCGATACAATGAATACCTTGAGACCGACGGTCGCAAAGGAGGCTTAAAAATCGCCACGTCTGTTTTACCGACCACTAGTAAAACAGATGTAATGATCTAAGGCGGCAGCTGTTTTACCGACTTACTTGATCACGAGAGTGATTTCACGAGCGGCTGCGAAAAACGTCGGGTGCTTGGAAATGAGTGAAAGCGAGAGTGCACTTACGCGCAGCCTAGTTACGTCGATTTCTACTATTACTTACGAAATGAAGCCAGTATTCCGGTCCTTTTGATGAATTGCGGAAATTAGGTTGAACACTTAAAATGAATTTAATTCGAGAGGAGTTTGAATACAATTCGGCATACTATACAATTTTTAGCGTTATTTTAGCCAAATTATTCACAAACGCGAACATATTTCTGAAGAATACAAAGCCCTTCTAAAATCAGTTCTATGAAGTAAATTCAAGATTGTTTGATTAACAGAATCATTCCGTGTATCAAGAAAGCAAAAGGATACAGTAGTATTTCGACATACGTACAGCATTCCTGTTTTCAACTTCTGAGAAACAAAAGACGATTGATCGTCTCGTATGTTGAAACGAGCAAATTGCATATCTTCGTCCTTTATCCGATCGCGACTGCTCATAATAACGCGTTCGCGTTTTTCTCGTGCACCGTTGTCCGCTAAATGTCGCTATGTATTAATATCGCGTTTAGTCACAGCGTGAAGCTAATTGTTCCTTGTAAATCACTCGTCTGGATACGAGTCGCCGTGGGTTCCGTGTCTTACGTTTATGCGAGCGAAGGTAGGGCGTCACGGATGGGAGCGTCCGTGTAGAAGGAAGCAAGACGGCGGGCTTATACGGCACCGGGTTTCAGAGCCGTTTCGGTCGTCATGCGAGGACACAAGAAAAACATGGCGACCTCATTGTCTTAGGCTCGTAACGCGACCATCGTGTCGCTCGAGGATAAGATACGAAAGGTGCGCTACGTTAAATCGACTCGTCGGTCGTTGTCCGATCGCGGGAAAATCGCGCGACACGCTCGCGGTGATTAGCCTGTCGACGTGTTCACAAAAAATACGACCTACTCGGTCGTAATTTATGGAAATCGCGCGATACGGAGTCCACTTCGATTGTTACACGTTCCGAAGCGAGCAACCACTTCATAACTCTCCCTACTTCATAAGTTGCACATTACTTGTTGTTGCAAATTTCGACTTGAAATTCTAAGGTGCAAAATTACATATATATATGCCATGGATGTCCTACTATTCTTTAGATCAAGAGTTACACAATTTTCGGCCTCACACATAACGCTTGAGACTGAGAATCGCACAAATAACTTTAGCTATGATGATAGGACTGTAATGGCTTTGATTATAACGGTTTCAATCTTACTCGTATGCGCATAATGTTGGAAATCATGTGACTCTCGATCTAGGGAATGGTAGGGCATTCGTAACGTCGTGTGTACGCATTTACGTGTGAATTCCGCATCAAGTACCAAGCGACATGTGAGCGCGCTGAGGAAGCGAAGGTGGAGCCGATAGATCCGGCAGGTGGAAATCCGGGATAGGCTAAAATGCATAGGACAGACCAAGAGGAAGGTTATGATAGAAGGATAGGATCCATCGGGTTAGCGCTTGGTTCCCGAAAATAACGTTGAGTTTTATGATAAACGCGCGAATCGGGCGCAAGACTGATTTAGAATTCCGCGCGACAAAGCGCGTGAAGAAATGAGTGCGCGCAAATTCATCAGCCAGAGAGACAACCGCGACCACGCTTAATTAACACCTTGATGCGCGTCCTTATTGTTACGTAACGACGCGCGAATATCGCGCCGCAATAAGATTTGAGATCGCGTACACACAGTGTGTGTGTACGGAAATGTGAGCGTGCAAGGTGCAGGATACCGCTTGACGAGCTCCGAGTGAAATTTTTGGCACGACGAGCCCACCCACGACTATGCCTCTGCTATTTTCTCGACGCCTGTAGCAGTTAACGACGACGCACGTGGAGAATCTTATTCAGCCGAGGTCTCGTGAGCCTCAATAGGCGAGCCTTTTCCACGAGCGGCAACGGACGACGGCGCGGGTAGCCGTACCTCCGCTTGTTTCCACGTCGTAGTCGGCTCGTTTCATTCGCGACCCCGCTTTCGAGAGCGAGCCTCGTTCTCGCCATTGTTCCGACAAATTATGCATATTAATTCCCTGTTTCTTGTCGTGCATCTGCGCGCGAGCCCGCGCAGAAGCGCGAAGCCTCGAGAGTTCTCAAGACCGACCCACATGCTCCGGCCGATCAGGATAAACCGTTAAATCCAGTTCGAAGTTTGTGGAAACTGCCGTGTGGTGCTAACGCGAGCGTGACATCGATCTTGGCAAATTACCCCTCCCTCCTCTCTCTCTCTCTCTTGTCATGATTTTAGTCAATAATGAGCGTCACGTTGCGAATGAGTGCGCGTGGTTGTGAAAATTTTGCATTTTCGATGGACTGGGAGGAGGAAGCCTTGGTAGACTTGATTTGACAGTTACAATCCGCCGCGGGATTGGCATCTTGAAAATATCAGTCTCATCGATCGACGAAGCAGTTAATGAGCGGCATACGCTATCTGTGCCGCTTCATTCGCTACGGAACATGGTAGTGCGCCGGATGGTGACGTGACAGTAATTCCACTCGTGCTTAATGACACAAACAAAATGCTACGGGAAAGTGCCGAGAAACCGTCGCGCTATAACCCGGGGACGCTAAATGAGATCGATAATGCTTAACGTGTCGTCGTTAAATCGAACGTCCGGCCTTCTCTCTATACTCTCTATACGATATCGTACATTTCCTCCGATTACCCGCCGGAGCAGGTTGTTGTCGTTCGCAGTAATGGGACCACGGGCCGTAGGAAGGAATACGATGTTTTTAAACGCGCTACGCTCGACGCGGAAAATGCGCAGATAACTATCGACGCAGTCGAGATCGACAGAGGACAATACGACGATTTAATCGTCGAGGATCCTTGACGAGAACACTGCGAGATCGTGTGTCTACTATCTATTGAAAAATACAAGACAGTTTTATATACTCTCTACCAAAGAAATGATATCAAGAGGTTACATTCGCCAAGTGCAAATAATTAATCATTTTTTAATTTTATAAACATATATGTTTTTGATTATATAATATATTTATAAATTAAATATGTTATTAATAATATATTATTAAATAGAAAATAAAATAACAAGAGAAATACAATAATATTAAAAAAAATTATAATAACTTGTACAAAAAGCCCTTGGTGTGCCTTTTTTATAGACAAACGGTTCTCTTATTTTAATGATACCTATATAGCAGTTAATATCAATAAAAAAATCAACATACTTATATTATTGGTATATTTAATAATATATTATTAAATAAAAAATAAAATAATTAGAGAAATACAATAATGTTAAAAAAATTATAATAACTTACACTAAAAAGCATTTGGCGAGGCCTTTTTTTTAATATTATATCGATATTCAATATAATATTTTGATAGTGATTACAATAAGAGAACCGCTTGCCTATAAAAAAAGGCATGCCAAGTGTATCCCCATGAGTATCGCAAAGAGTATCCCCAAGAGTATCTCTAAGAGTATCCCCAAGAATATTCCCAAGAGTATCGCCAAAAGTGTCGCGAAAAGTGTCGCGACAAGTGTCGCCAAAAGTGTCGGCAAGTGTCGCCAAAAGTGTCCCCAACCTTATCCCTAGTCAAATGACTGATGAGATATGAACGAGTTAGAAATTCCGACTAAAGTTACCAGGATTTAAGTCAATGAGATTTTTGGTTAACTATCAGAGCTTGTGCACTTCAAGTTAATCTTGTTAACTTGAGCAGAATTTTGGTAACTTCAACTGGAATTTCTGGTTCGTCTTTACATGTCAGACCTTTGGATAATCCTACCCTAAACCGTTGTTTTCCGTGTGTAAAAACTCATATTCAAACTGATGGCTAGCAGTTTATCAAATCTTCCGTCAAATTGTCGTCTCTATCAATGCCCTAGTGCGCAGTGACAAGTTCGTGTTCAACGGTTTCGCTAAGGTCACCTGCGTGTCCGCGACATCTTGGTCGGTTGAAGGGTTCGCGTATCCTCCCCGCGCTGTTCTGTTCGACTGGTTTGGCGCGATGCCTCCTCTTTCGCACGATCGGATCTACCCGTTAACGAATTCACCGGATTTCAAGAGCCATCTGCTCGCTACGCACAGGTTGCGCGCCCTTGAGAAAGTGGGCGTGATGGATCTCCTGAGGAGTTGTCGAGCAAACGCGAAAGAAAAGAAAAAAAAAACTACACGTCGCGTCGAGGGGGTTCACGCGAGAGGTATTTCTTCCCCTGGGATGCGTCGCATATCGGGTAACGTTTTTTCGCCAGGTCGTATCTGGCGACTCGTCGACGAGCAGACGAGTGTCATCGGAAGCAGGATGTAACCTCGGGCAACCCTCGTCGTCGTTGCCCGCTCTGAGCAACCCACTTCCCCGTTTCCCGTGTCTTCCTCTCCGATCGGAAGCGACGATAAGATTTCCGCTCGCGTGCGATCTTGATTGTCATTAAACGAAGCTGTAATCGAGCTGTGGACTACCCTCTGCTCGGCATCGCATCGATGTGTTGCGTGACACGAGAAAAAGAGTCGCGACGGAAATCTCGAGTACGATAAAACTCGACGGGATCCACGCTAAAGTGTTATTGTCTGGTTACGTCGCGCAATACCTCTTTTTCTCTCGTTGCATAGCGGTAGCGATAGCTTTTACGACAGCCCGGAATACCACTAAATGGCGATAAAGTAGCGTGATTAATTGATCCGCGATAAACGCACGCTCGTAGGAAGGACGATTTCGCGGCGTCGAGAAGGAACTTCGATAAATAAACGGGCTGTTTTCGTCGCGGGGTGTTTCGTGGGTAAATTCACGTGAGATCTTCCCGCGCTCGTTTCGCCGCGCGTAAAAGGGATCGTTAAGTCCGCAGACGTCTGCAGATAAGAGTAAGAGAGAGTAAGCGATCGATATTCTCTGCAAAGCACCCGTGCGGCTCGATCGAGTGCTTTACAATTGTAATCGAGGCAAATCTTCTACAATTCTAATAAAGGAAAGCAGGGGAAATTCAAATAGGCGGACAGCGACGTTGATTCTGTCGGGAGACGTCGTTATTCGGGTGTCAAAGCTCGCGAGTTAATGTATATTAATGCCGGCGGGCCCGTCGAGTCAACACGAACACAGCAGAACGTTGCATATTTTTTCCAGTCGCCGTGGCTCCCGTCTAACGGCGACCGTCTTTTCACCGCGACCGATTGATCGCCGTGTCGTGTACGTGCGCATAAACATTTTCTATTTTCCAAATAGCACGACCCAAGCCGGCTCCCGTTTCTCAGTCGCCGTTGTTGCTTCTACTTGAAAAACGACAGCGAAAAATGAAGCGTTAACAATTGCTTGGGCAATTCCGGCGTAGCTCGAGTTACGTTTTAATATGACTTTTCTGAATAGCTGACATCGAGTTCTTTTTCTCTCATATTTCGCGGTATAAAAATAAAGAATTTGCCAATCAGGCGTTCACGCGAAGGAAAGCATGCACACGTGACGATATTATATTCGTAAGACGTTAACTCACGTTACGCGACGTTTGCGATTAATTAGAGACTCGTGTCCACCACAGTTCATTCGCTGTCTGCTGCGTCGCGCGACGGCCGAGCGAAATCTTCCGCTTGCGTGGCTTCTACCGGAGCGTTTCTGCCGATGAAACGCGATGCAATTCGCAACGCGAGCTATTCTCTTTCAGTTTCTTTCTTTTACTTCTCGTCACGACGCGTCAATCAAGCCCGTTATAAATCGAAGCTCTATACACGCTCCTCGAAACCGGCTACAACCGAGAGATATCTCTAACGATCGACACGTGCTTCCGTTTCCGTCCTTTTCACCGGCGTTTTCGCGCCGCGGCGCTACATAACGTGTCCCTTTATACTGGCATCTGGCTCGAGTTAAGCTCGCGCGGATCGCGCTTTTTGCACGCTCGCATCGGCCACGATTTCTCTCTAACGTCGCGGGTGTAACTTGTTAGAGCGGCGTAAACGTTTACGCCGCCCTGCGTAACAGCGCGCACGAACGTCGGCGATTAGGGACAAGCCGTGCGCAGCTTCGTCGGGCAGATCATTGGTGCCGGTCGGGTAATCAGCGATCAACCGCGTGTTCGGTGACTCAGGCCGATTAATGTACAATCTCGAGACGTGACTGCAAAGTCAGCTGTGATATACGCCCGGCACGGCTGGTCGCACCGTGAATTTCAGCGCGCCGTAATCGACAAGAGAGTGAGTAAGAGATCAGAATCCTGCGTGACGGGATAATGAGCGTACTTATCTATACATATAAAAATAGAATGTCTGTCTTGTCTGTTCCCCAAACTCTTAAACACTGAGACTGATCTGGGCCAAATTTTGCATAGTTATTCTCTAAGAAAACATAGGCTACCTGAAGCCTGGACATCTCAGCTCCTTCCTCCGAATTTCATACACTTGAAATTCTTTATGATAACCCAATGTCGGCAATGTCGGGTAATTTGAGCTAGTAATTTATAAGAAAGAGACGGAACTGTGCTGATCGTAAAGCGGGAGATCCAACTCGCAGACTCGAAGCAAGCTCGAGACATGCACCGAGAGTTGTACACGAGAAACATGGACGAGGATTAACGACGTGAGAATAATTTATGTGGCATTTCGACTCGCGCTTTATCGGCTCGCGGCCAAGGAAATCCACGTTGAGAGCGCGAGACAGCGCTGAAATCGAGCCTCTCCAGGTGTCGGCGTTAATTGAGTCCTCGATAAATTCAGAGACGGAGGAGCATGGCAAGGATTACCGAGCAAGGGAACCCGCCGAGACTCGTTGAAATTGCCGGCGAGTCCGGCAGAAAAAGTCGATCAATCGTAGCACGCAGGTCCGAGCGTGGCGCGCGCGAGAGCTCCCGAATCTTTAGAATTCTTTGTCGGTGCGGCTGCTGGGAACCCTAAGACCCGGAGGACTTGCTATCGAGTCGGCTTTGTAGGGCACGGAGGAAGGCCGAGGATGGCAAAAGGTGGTCCAGAGACGGGAATAAAGAGAGCGCAGATAATGCGAGCTGTAACGCGAGCTGACGTGAGAACGTCTTCACGAAAGAAGAGAGCTCTGCCACAAGGCGATGGTCGAAAATTGCTCTTTCTTTCTCTCGCGAATCCAAATTATTGGCACTCGCGATTTATCACGGTTGGGCTACTTACATGGGGTAGGGGGCAAAACTAGGGGGACCAAAGACGGAGGCAAGAAACGACTCACAGGTACTCACCTGAAACAAAAAAGAAAATTGCATCGTTATTATATAGAACGACTCAATCTATGTACATATTATTATCTTCATTCTCTCTCTCTCTCTCTCTCTCTCTCTCAAATTATTCTGGTGCAAGATTTATTGCACGCAAGTGTTTCGTGGAAACCGGGCAAACCCATACGGCTTTCCGCGAGGCGCGGACAAACAGGTATACGAATTAATGGTCGACGTCGAAAAGAGGGAGGCGACGGAAAAAAAGACACGACGCGACGCGTTAATTTACAGTGCATTTGCATGAGCTTTTTATTCGCATTCGAAGTGACGGCGCGCGGAATAATTGCGGCCGCTGAGTTATCGCGGCGAAGGACAGAGAGCGACAAAGAGAGAAGGAGAGTGCAGCACTCAGCAAAGTGACCGGGATGTCGACCCTTGCATTTATGCTAATTGCAGGGGACGCAGAATGGACAACACACCGAGCATAAATTCGATTGCGTGGTCTTCGATTGATTTAAGTGTTCGCGAGCAATGTAACTCCGTTTCGGAGTTTCAACACGTTTCGACACGGCACACCTGGCCTGCTGAAAGCTCGCGTACGCTCCTGACAACCAGCCGCACACAAATCACACGCTGCAAACACCACGCATCTGATCTTTGACTGCACTCGCGGAAGGAATTATAAGATTGTTAGCTGGATAATGCGAGTTACGAGTCGCGTTTTCTCGTAACTTGCGACGAGAGATCGACGGGCTCGTTGTCCGGCTCCGGTGGTGATCATTGATGCAGCTACGAGGATCGAAACTTACTCACCGCGCGAAACCGGTATGATTTTAATTTTAAAATCGCGCGAGACCGACGGATACAGTCGACGTGCCGCAGCAGCGTCAGTGTGATTTCACGATCGTAATCGTGATGAAGAAATAACGACACGTTAACAACGCATTAAAGCACTCGCGTTATTTCCGTGGTACGTAAGAAAAAAGTCTCGCTTCGCGCTTCGATGGATCGGAGGACGTTCTTCGGGTATTCGCGCCAACTGAAAGGCGCGAGCCGCGCAAATTGATTGAATATCTGCCGCATTGCCTGGCCCATTAGCGTCGGCCGAGTTGCAGACCCATGGCGATGGCGATCTGTTTCGAACGCGATTTCCGGCCAAGCCGGGCGGAAACTGGCCAGAGAAAGCCGCGCCGAACGGCTCGCTCTCAAGGCGCGAATGTGGCTACCGGTTCACGTCGGATATCGCGCGGTGAGGTGAGATTCGTTCGCGGCGCAAGAGTATCGCGGATAGGTATAATCCAAGGTGGCGACTGAATATCGCAAGAGAGGATGTCATTACGTAAGGTTCGGCGCGGGAGGGGAGAGAGAACTCGTGTCTTGTAAACCTCCTTTTTGTGCAAAAGGAACGCTCGAATCTAACAGCACCTTTATACAACTCCGCTTAACGGCGCGACGACGATTCCTCCTCGGCCTCGCGTAAAAACGCTGTCCCGTTCGATGATTCTTGAATTTCAGTCGCGGTAATGAATCGTTGTGCCGTGCGGCGCGGCAGGATGTACTTTCTTGATATCGGGTTGGGAACCGTAGTGTTGCAAACGCGTAGTCCGAGCCGCAGGGAAGAGAGCGCGATCGCCGATTTACTCAACAGTGGCGGGCTCGAAATTCGAGAAATAATACATAGATGCGTATAACGTGGCGCAGTCCGCTTTCTCGGCTCATCCCGCGGCGTCGTTGTGTCCGCGAGTTTTGCACGAGGAAGGATTTCAAACATCTGCATCCTGCAGGAGAGTGCGAACGATCTGAGAATCGTCTCGGAAGACTTTCACTTCGATTCTGCTCCAAGTGGAGCGGACGTGGCAAGTAGTTTCGTGAGTACAGGTATCGGCGAATCCCCATATTGGTAATACCATTGTCGGAGTCGAGACGTTTCCTGCCTCGCGAGCCAGACAGGTACACGTCCGACCACGATCGGCAGAGTCGTTTACGCGTGGCTAAGTACGCGCGCGGCTGCAGTTTCAAGTCAGTCTCATTAACTCCTTACGAGGGTGGTAACTCGCGATTGCTCGCGATCGACCGGTCCGATCGATCTTCCGTCCGACGTTTCACGACGCGGGATCCCAGACGAAATATCTACCGAAACGAGATTTATGAGTCTTCCACTCCGAGGTCGTAGCGTCGTGGTTAACCGGTTGGTTTACATGTGTACAGGTTATTCGACGTGTGGGCGAGCAGGAATAAGCGGTAGCGTGCAAAAAGAACGAAAGAGCGCAGAATGAAAGAGTCGAGGCAGGAGATGTGCCAGTTGCCGAACGTTAGCTCGCCGGAAGCCGAGAAGATGTGATAATCTGGTTATAAATTTAATTACCATCTCTCTCTCTCTCTCTCTTTCCCTTTCTCTCTCTTTCTCTCGAGGAGAGAGACGTCTTTCTAAAACGACAATTGCACCAGAGGCATTCTTAATTACAGAGAAATACGGACGCATAGTTGTTAAGAGACTCGCGATCTGAAGATTATTCTAATGAATAATTGCCGATGGAAATTTGCATAGATCATTCAATGAGTGTGTTGGCGCGCTCAAATCGAAAAATTGCGGAAAAGAGATATCTAAATGTGAAATGCAGGAAATATACATGTAGATTTGTGAGAGTGTTATTTACTTATTTTAGTACGCAAAGCACGCGAAACCTACAACCTCGCGATAACAATGAACGAATGAAACCGCGCTATTACGGTCTTCCGCTAAAAGAACGGGGAAACTTCAGATGCAGATGAGATTCTGGAAATTCTTCTCAGGCGTGTTGCCACAAAATCGCACCTGTATCAGTACACGGTTACTATCCTGTACTCGCGAGTAATAGCGTGCTTTCAAACGCGTCCGAGAATACTAAGCACCTCGCCATTAAGTATTCCTCAAATGGAGGCTGAATACTCGTTCGCTCGTACGTGTGTCGTCAGGGTCGTGTACCTTTTCGTGAAAAACGAGGTATCCGACCGCCGCTCGTCACATTATCTCTTCTGTAAGCACGCATCCACCGCGCGTCAAGTTTCCCGTATTGTTTCTTCCTTCGAGAATGACGTTACATCGGTGCGTAAGACTCGCGTCTAAAATTACATGCCGTAACTATTACTTCGGAATCGATGATCTAGGAGGAACGGCGGAATTTGTTTTTTCTTTCGGAACGCATGCGAATATTAAATCCACGTGTTTGGCTCTGTTACGACAGAGAATAATAATCAGCAATGCGCACATCGGAACGCGAGCGAACGCGGCTATCGTTATATCACGTTGAATTATAACGAATTGTAACGCAACGTGTGAACGTTACCGCGGAATGTATCGCTAAATGCTAGTTCTAACGATCCTGTTCGTGATCAATGGTCGTGTGCGAAAATGAGAAACGGTAAAGAGCACTTTGAATTACGAATATCGCGCATCTAATCTGAATGAAGTACTCAGTGAGAAAATGTTGAAGGACACGCTGGCCGTACAGGGAGAATCTCCGTGGAACATCATCGCGGAAACAAGCGTTTTTATCTTCTCTCATTTGTCTGAATAGTAGGGTATATGTAATCTGTGCCACGCGTCTTGTATCATCAATGGGGAACAATTAATAGTGAGAAAATCTAGCGGGAATCGCCCGTGCGTCCGACTGTAATGGATTTGTTGCTCTCACGGGAAAAAAAAACTTGCGTCATCCGCGGAAAATTTCGACAATCCTGGCTCTCGATCTCCACAGGTGATAGGACTCAAAGTCTACGGAAAAAACGCGATGCATATTCCACCGGCACGAACCGTCAATTTCTAAGTCGATACGCAATTCCGATTTCACAGCGATCAAATTCGTTACTCGAATTGAAACTTGCAAAACGTCGAGTTCGCCGACGTTTTGCCGAAGGGGACGTAATACTCGGAATAACAACACACATCGTCATGCTTGGATTATCGATTGCACTTAAGGATGGAAACGGCCTAATTAAGCGCAATGTGTGTGATTGTGATATGTCTCGTTCGTTATTGCGCGGAACAAGTTCAATTCGCCTCGGCAGGGAATTTCCCACTGTGCTTTCCAACATCAACCCGCATCCCCGGGAGCGGCGCCCACGTGAGCGCAATATGGACCACTTGTAAAAATTCTGAACGGCAATTAAGATGTTTCTTCAATTAACGGTTAGTATTACCGCGGTCTGCTGGCCGATGCGAGAATGACTATTGGATTAGTACCGCTGCTCGGTTATTCTCCGTAAAGTGCAACATCGCTGGAATTTCAGACGGCGATGCCCGTGAGAGCGTCGACGGGGGGAGGGCGCGCGGAGGGAACGTAAAAATTTCGTAAAGCCAGTTTAATTTTTTGCAAATGCGACACTAATACAATTAATTAATTATACGACATGGAAGAACGAGCGGTAGGTTTTTTCTTTCCTCAGCAGGAAACGGTAAAACACCATGTTGAGATCGTGTCGAAACCGTCGACATGCGAGTCGCTCGTTCTTTACGCAATGTTAGGAGCAAGAGTGAAAATGCTTCGCTATCGACATTTTATGAGCGAAAAACACGCATTGCGGATAATGTGACATAGTGTCTTTGAATCCTTTAAACACTTGTTTCAACGAAAGGAAGATGGAGAGGTGTATGTTGCTTTGTTACCGCCAACGATCTCGACTTGACGGTTTGCTTCATTCGCGAACCCAGATTATTCTCGTAATGCGCGCCTGATAAATGAGACTTTTCGCAATAAAAATATCGATACTCGATAAGATAAGCAAAAAAATTAATTGACTGATAAGAATCTGCATGATTATGTATCCGGGAGGAGGCACATGTCGGGAATTGTTAAAAACTGCAACGATCGTTCGAGAGATGCCTCGTGATGCTGCCGCGGACTGTCGTTAATAACCGGGCTTGTTAATTAATAACACGTGATGAGAAATCGAGCCGAGCATGGAGGAGCAAAGTAGTCGCTCTCTCCCCTCGACTCGGCAAGATTCATCCTTGAGCGCGAGAAGCGTCGTGATAAACAGAGACTCGCTTCTCGCTCGAACTTCGCCAGGCACTCTGTCTCGCGTTGCGTAAAATTGCAGTTTCCGCGTAAAATGCGCAGTAACGCGCAAGCGTAAGGCGCGACACGCGAATCAAGAATATTAGATAGACGCGACAATCTCGTCACCCTACCCCTCAAAGAGTCGACTTGGAAAGGTAGTTACATTACTTTGGAGAGAATTGCAGCGGTCGCGCGCAATCGTGTGAACAGCGTCTAAGGTGAACCGGAGCGGTTGGCCGGTTCTCAACCAGCGAGAAATTCCGTTACAGGGCCGTAACCATCGCGAGAGGTCGCTTCCGTTTCGGGATGGCGTACGAAAATGGGGCGTTCTGCATAAGTATCGAAAACGACACCGCAGCCGTTTCCGCTGCATTCAGTCGTGGCTCGCGTTATTCTGTTATGATAATTATCCGCACGCATCTCTTTCCCTCCTCCATCCCCCCCTCGAGCTATGCAACGTTACCTTAGCTTGCACTTTATTCTTACGTAATATTAAATCCGTTAATACCGAAGTAATCCTACAATATCCAACTAGTGAGTTCATATTTCTTATTAAAAAAAAATTATATTGAATTTCCCGAGCAGAATCGCAATAATTACGAAAAGGTTAAGCCGCCACTTTTGCGAGACGCAGTTTTCATGAAAACCCGTATCGCGCGAATGCCTTCCCGAATCCTTTATTGCTCAACCCATACACCTTAGACTATCTTTTCTGTCTAGCTTTAAAAGGCGGATGCGGTTCGGCGAGCACGAGCCACTCGCCTCCATAGGTAAGTTCTCCTCGTGGACAGTGATACCCCCTTCGCTTTCCCAGAAGCCCTCGGGACGTGGGAAGCGACCGGCAGAGGAGGCCTCTCGGAGCATGCTGCACATGTGCCAAGAAATGGGTGGCGCCCGAGCATGTGGCAAGAAAAGTAGCGGCTGGGAGAGAGAAAGAGCAATTGGAAAGTTCCCACTTGGAAAATATATTTTGCCCGGCTGGCTCGCGCGGAAAATGCACGCAGGTGATCTTTGGTAGACTGTAAATATCTACTGTAACAATCACGCGTGTCTCTGAGATACAGAATGCTCTAATATTTATGAAAATTAAAAGAGAATGAACATTAACTTGCAAATGAATTTTCAGATAAAACGACGAAGCTGTGCAAAATTTGATAAGAAATCTTAAAAAAATCACGCGTCTTGTATTTTTTATCTTCATCGCATTCGTCGTCTCTCTCCCTGCCACGTCTTCAACCACCTTTTAATTCCAGCCAGGAGCGGCAGCCTGTTGCTTCGCTCCTCTTTGGCTCTCTTCCCACACGAGACGTATACGCGCCATGCACGCACGCACGCACGCACGCACGCAAGCATGCACGTATGCACGCACTCGTCTCCACGTCACAATGAAGATGCGAGATGCGTGCACGAGCAGTACGATACGCATCCCGCTTCCAGTAAGGTCATTCTTATTTTGGAAGGCGACTCGCGCGTGACTTAAAAAATTCACGATGTTACTTTGATAGTGATTCCTTAGGGAAACGAAGTAACACAAGGAACAATGAAAGGTTGAAAGGCAAATGTATTTAGAAGCAAACTTATTGCATTTCTCTTTAATTTGAACCTTTTCTCCTTCAATTTCATGGTGCAAGGGAAAGTAAGATGAAATTATGCCGCTGTTCCTGTAAGCTATTGTTCGTTGCTTTAAACGGACTGATGCTTTTATCCGGTCAAAGTAATATCGTGCGACAGATGTTGTTGAGTGTTCTCGAGATGAAAAGAAATCGCGGGTTTTTCTCACAGAAGCGAGTGCCTCACAGGAAAAGTGCGCTAGTTTCACTCCGGAAAAATTGCCTTCCGCCTCAGTTGACAACCGGGTATACTAATTAGACTACCTCAGAATGGGATAATAATGTTCATGGCCGCTTTTCGCTGTAGCTGCGCTTAATTATGTTTTCCGTACACGGCAGCAGCGCGGGAACTTATTCGCGAGCGTTCAAGGCTTTTCCTGACGCGTGTTCTCGCCGAGCCATTTTCATCTATTGATACACGCATATCAAACAATACGACTCACTTCCGCTAGAGTGACCAAAATTCAAGTATGAACAACGTGAGAATTCTTTTGGCAAAAGGTCGATCAACAAGTCAGTTGTTTGCCGGTCAAACAAATAGAACGTGTGAGTTCTTTCTCTTCTTGTATGCTTTATACTTTACACTTTATATACGTTATACTAGTATAGCGGAATAAACATTGACAGTTTGAGGTTTCCTCCGCGCGTATCTTTTTTGTCGACCGTCACAAAGGCGCACAGCTAGCTAGTGCTTGATTGCAGTCTCGCATGGTTACCTGCGGCACACCATCTAATACGAGCATACGCTTATGACTGTAGGCTAGATCCCTGCTCGCCCTCGCGACAGAAACTGTCTCCTCCTCGAGGTAAGATAACGGTACCCTTCTCCAGCGTGATTTCACAAGAGTGGCGAACTCCACGCGGAAAACTCGACGCTCGGCCACGGACACGGAGGAATCTACTCGACCGCGGACGTGCTTTTCATGAAATTGTTTTGCGATAGAAGAAAGTCGCTAAAATATCTCCGTTGCCGTGGAGCGTCTTGAATCGCGCGAATCCCTGCTACGACATGAAACAGCGACTGCTCTCGTTAATCGACGCGAATTCACGGTAGACTAAATCCATCATTTTGAAAACCACACGTGAGAGATCCAAATAGACTACGCGGAGTTCATTATATCCTACGTTCTTCGTTCGAGGTTAAGTAAATGGAGAATTTTGTGCGGATATATAATTTAAGAAGGGACACGGCAGAGGACGGGGATCGACCCCGACGGAGGAAGCGAGACATACCGAAGAGAAGGAAGAAACGTCGAAGGTCAGGATCGTTCTGGCGGACCTGGGTAAGGGTACGAAGGTGCAAATTTCCACGAAGTCTCTTTCGCGAGGCGAAATACCGTCGCTGCCGCTCGCTTGAGGTAGTCTCGCTTGGCAGAGCGCAAAACAACCACGACGTTCACCTAACCATCTCGCGCGGCTAACGGAAAACGGTACCGCGGCGTCAACGCGTTGGAATTATTGCCGCAGTCGTCTTCGTCGTTGTTGTCGCAGTTGAAAAAGAAAGAAAAAAAAAAAAAGAAATAGAGGCGTGGAGGTACGACGTTCCTCAGTGTCGTCATCATCGATACTCGCGGATAATGATCGATTGTTTTGCAGGTGGAACGCGAACGCGCTTGCTCTGCTCTCTGAGTCCTCGCCGCGGCATCCGCTTCTGAGTATTCCAAATAGAATGAAATCGGTTTTGCGCGCGAAACTCCCCTTTCATGAAAACCGCATAAAGACCGGATGCAAAATGACGCACGCGAGTGTAGATGCGCGGTATGGCAGTTTCGACGAGTCCACCGGGGAGTTGGCAGTCAGAGGACTCGGGACTTCCAAAAAATAGAAATTCCAATAGGAATTCTTATTATTGCTTTTTATTACATTATCATCTTTCTACGTTGGCATTTTTTTGCTTATTCCCTCGGGAGGAATGACGTACCCGGAACGTCTTCATGAATCTAACGTCGATCGCGAACCGCAATTGAGGATGTATCGAACATATGTCCCCGCAATTCAAAGCATTTTCGTAATATTTACGGTCATTGTGCGCCAAGACCTGAACTATACCGTGGATATTTGTGATTATGTTAAAATCACTCCATCTGTTGCCCGCACGAACTCCATTCACCTCCTTGGCGCTGATCAAGAGCGAGTTAGACGCGCTTTCATTTGTAGTCCACCTGTTGCTCGATGACCGAAGGTCTCCCAACAAGCGTGGCGGTCGTTAAAAGTGAAATATGAGCGACGGAGAGCGTTACATCCGCGATGTTCGCCCCGCGATTCCGCGCTTCGTCCTCGTAGTCGCGTCGCGTAGCTCTCGCGGGAAAATCGGACGCGCCTCGCTTGATGATCGTTAGCAGGTGAGCATGTATGCTGGTTACGAGCAATGGTCACGGGTCGTATGATCGATATTGCACGGCGGACAAAGGAACGAGGCGTGCGGAGAAAGGCTCAGCCGTTGTTGTGTTTGCCACGCTCCTTATTAATTGACGGTGAGATGCCCGACCGCCCACCATCTCCCGTTCGCTATCACGCACAGCTTATCGTGCGAAAGTAATGCCTGATCATGGGTGGGCGTGATGAAGGGCGAAGATAAAGAATCGATGTCTACGAGTCGCTAAAGGGTCGCGTGAGTTGCTTCGCAAACGCGCTCCCGCCCTACGATGTCTTCAAGTTTCACGGCTACTCACAACGAGACTGCAGCAGTCTTTTGTCAGTGTGCATTTGTCGCGTTTTTCCTTTACGCTGCAGTGAGACGAAAATTGTAATAAGTTTGCGAAACTTATTCTATTTATCGCCGAATCAACAGAGTCGATACGCGTTCGACTCACCGGGCGTAAATATAAGGTCCGAGTTATCCCGGCGGGTTTTCCACGTTATTTTCGCTTTAGTGAATGAGCAGGTGACGACCGGGCAGAACACTTTCGCAGTTTATTACACGCATCTCACTCGATCTCGCGCGGGGTCGACAGATGCTACGGTACAAGGGCGCGCGGCACGGAGAATCACGACCTATGCTAACCGAGGTTCCTTGGAAACACAACCTGCGGTGGCTCTGGTTTCGGGATGGACCGATCGGCGAGGCTCATCACCTGCTCATCACCGAGCGTGGGATGATGCGTTGGTCCAGGTAAAAGAAAATCCCCGTAAAAAGACGGGAGAAAAGGGGGAGCGCAACTTGGGGATATCGATAGTGTGGGCTCTATTATTAATACGCTACGCGGACGCGAAGATCGAAGGTCACAATGGATCCAATGGATGATCTATCGTTCGCAACACATGTTCGCCTCGCGGACTCCTGCATTGTCAAATCTCCGCGTACGGCTCCGTTTTCGCGCGCGAGAAAACCCTCTTTCCGATCTCTCTTTCATTCACTTTATGACGTCCTCGACAGCGTCGAGCAACCCGAGATCCCTTGTCTCAATGTGAGAATTCTGTTTACGTATTGGTGTTGACTAAGATTAGTTATCATCTGGATCAGATGACAAATTTTTGCAGCTTCAAATTTCTTTGACCGGCTATTATCTATCATCAACTCTCAGATACTATTACAGATATCACGTTGGTAAACGTTATATACTTACAAATAGTGTTTTGTCTCCGAGGATATTTCATTCATTCAAACAAATACACCCATGAAAAAGCTTCTTTATGACATAACCGTACACTTTCTTCAATTTCTTCTAGGATAAAAGAATTTTCTCGATATTTCGACCATACGAAAATATCAAAGCGTGTATTCGCGATGCGAGAAGCGTTTCGGAGCTGGAAAAATTTTCCCAGAGGTCTAGGACGCAGGGTCCTGGGAAAAATGCCTCTTTTTAGCCGGAGGAGGAGGAAGTGGGTGGATATCCTGACAAGCTGGCTGGTAGGTTTTTTTCTCAGACTCGTGGGTGGGGAAGAGAACGGGATATAAATTTTCTTAAAACACCAGAAGGACGAACTCGGTTGTCCAGAGTAGCAGCGGCGGCAGCTGCCGGCAGCAACGACATCACGAGGCGATGCGAGACGAGGACCACGTGAAAGGAGAGACGGAGTCCTTAGAACAGGACGTGCGCCTCTCGTCTCGCTTCCGGGTTCGCTTGTATATTAGATATTCATGCTCGTTTCCTATGGCGCACCTGGCGCTTTTTCCTCTCGTCGTCGGCGCGGAAAGCGGTCGACGGGAACTAATTTTAAAGCCATCGAGCTCGCGCGCGAATGCCTTCGCCTATAACGTAACGACTTGCCGACCGGGCGAGCGCGAATTTTTCTCGCTATTCGTACGATTCGCGCGTATATTTGTCTATTTCAACGCGCAGCTGGGGAAAGTAATAGCGAGACGCGAGTTTAATGGCAGCGCGGAAGGATTGTATATCCCGGGCCGAGACAGCGACTCGTGGGAAATCGCGTTCACTCCGACACTCGAGCACTTTCGTCCGCGACAGCGGCGGGATCGTCGCTGACAAGAGACAGGAGCCTGAGAAAAAATCGATCCTTCAAGATCCTTGCATGATCTTGAGGACACTTGCTCGCTGTACGTCGCGAACAAAAGGATCAATGTCGTCTGACTCGAGAGCAGTCTGCCTTTGTTATTGACTACACGCAATAGCACCCCCTGTTATCTGTATAAGATATAGATTCTTTATGAAGTACGTCGACTCTTTGTCGATTCGTAATTGTCATAGGAATCAATGCCATTTGTCCGCAATACAAAAAGACAATATGGACAATTGTCGATTGTTCGGCAAAAGTATGAAATCATGAGAATTCGAATCCAAAGGTCAGCGCGAACGACGCTTAATATAGGCAGGTATGAGTCGATAAGGAAAAAAACGCGGCGTCGTATTTCGATACGCGACTTTCATCACACACAGTGTAGAGTCGCCTTCAGGCAAGTAAATTGACCTATCAATGAATATCGATCGGTGGAAGACAATTATCAATGAAAGCGCGTGATTTTCAGAGGGCGATTCATTTTTCTGCGATATCCGTAATTTTGTTTGATAACAAATGCTCGATTCATCAGTTTGATGAATTGTCCTAGTTTTCTAACAATTTGGAAGAAACCGAATGTGACTTTAGGTTGTAATTCGATTCGCGTCCACAGAAATTCATCTCCCAGCGATCTCGCGAGCCACGAGAGACTGCTTCCGTGGGGGATGCTGCGTTAGGATTACCTAGACGCGAACCTGTCCTAATATTTACGGAATTGGAGCGCCCTTTCATTCTGCTCGTCGTCTTTCCTTAAAGAGGACACCGCAAAGTGGCTGAAGACCTTTTGACTGTGTACGCGTCTTTTGTGAGCTTCGTGCATCACGAGACGGGCACTTAGCTGCACAAGAAGCTGCAATTTGTGGGACTTTTACAACGGCTGGCAAATATTGTGCCTGGGAATGTCGTAGATCCGTGTCCTACGATATACAGAAGTGAAGTACCGCGGCTTAGGGCTAATAATACTTTCCTTTGAGACTTTAATAAGGTCGTGTCTCTCAACGTCCCTAATTTGCGGCGGGAATATAGTGAGCGAGATGCTTGGGAAAAAGAGTGTATGTACTCATAGTTACGGCATTTACGACGACAATTATTCCAGGATGAAATTTTTCCCGCGCGAGTCTTTCGCGTTTGCCCGAGATCAATTTTGCATGCATATATGCATCAATAAAATTCATTAAACGTCTCATGTTATGCACGTCATAATAAATAATTCATTTCGTGCACAACCGTATCGCATATTATCGTATCAATTTTTTTAGTAGTATACCCTTAACTTACCGCAACAGGAAACAATTAATCAAAACTTTGTTTGTAGATAATACGGTATTTTATCAAGAAACCTTCATCTTCTTCGCGCCACGCGAGTCAATTCGTGAATGCGCAGGAGCGTGTGAGTACCACTAGCGAAGTGAGCAACGAGATAGGCTTCAGCTACGAGAGCCAACGGAATACATGAATACATTATATCCTACGTGCTGCTTTTTCCATCTACGCTTCTTCTTTCTCGACACGAACAAGCGGTTCGCTGCTTCGCGGAACTCCTAAAGCTTCCATCGGCGAGAGACGGCAAAGCCGATATCGCGAATATTTCACGAAGCAGCGAACTTCCTCGAGCTGCGTCGAAAGAAGGCGCGAAGCGAATCGCGAAGGATCACAAAGCGTACTGTGGAAGAAAGAAAGAGAGGCAACTCGCGTATTTCGTCGTAAATTGCACTCGGATGAGCCGTAAGTTGCACCTGCAAAAACAGCTACCGACATTAGTTGCGTGCCGTATCGTATCTTCATCGTATCTCCGTTGCTGCTTCGCGTCTCATTGTGTTCGGACTGAGAATAGGCTACTTATCCCCAACTTTTCTCTTTATCCTGTCCCGCACTCTGTTTGAATAAGGACGGTGTCTACTACGAGTTTATACTGATTTACAATTTATCTTATTCTTCCCCAGAAAAAGAGTGTATGTACTCATAGTACATACACTCATAGTTACGGCATTTACAACAACAATTATCCCGGGATGAAACTTTTCTCTAAACATCGCAAGTTATGCACGTTATAATAAATAATTTATTTCGTGCACAACCGTATCGCATATTATCGTATCAATTTTTTTAGTAGTATATCCTTAACGTTACCGTAACAGGAAATAATTAATTAAAACTTTGTAATTATGAGTACATACACATTTTTCCGGGGAAAAATAAGATAAATTGTAAATCAGTCTAAATATATCTATCAGTATATATATATATATATATATATACATATATATATCGTAGTAGGCACCATCCTTATTCAAACAGAGTGCGAAACAGGATAAAGAGAAAAGTTGGGGATAGCTTCTTCAGTAAAAGCGAAGACGAATTGTTCTCAAATGGACGGAAAGCCTCAGTTATTAGATAATAGCTAGATAGGTGGTCGAGTATTGAAAAATTGCTAGATCTTTCTTTTTAAACGTGTCAACAAAACGGCGTAAACAAAGTAACTTCCACTCATATACCCCGAAGAAACTCAGCATGGCCTTTACGCGTTCGCGCGCGTTCTTTCCGAGTTAACGCGGCAATGAAATAATTACCGTTGCCAGCGTGAGCCCGTCTACTCGCTATCGCCTGATGTATTATGCACGGCGTGCAACCTGAAAAAGATCATTTACGTGAAGCCGTTCGCTAAAGATCGCAGCTATTCGCCGGCGCGCAGCTACGACTTGAAGTGGTCCGCGCGAGCCTTTTCTAAAGGGACCAGGAGCAGGAGCCCATCTGCCGTTCGTTATTCCCACTGCGTACAAAGCATCCTTGATACCGCGCAGATTGCATTGACCAGAGGATACGAGTGGCCTCTGTTCGCCCCGAGGAATTTCATGTCGTCACACGAGAGAAAAGAAGATAAAAAAAGTGGGAGAACGGTAAGGTCGAGAAACAACGTCGAAGGTGGAGCAGCGATCTAGGCGTCGACCTCTCTCTCTCGTCCACCTTCGCTTCTTTTTTACCGTGTCTGACCAAAGAGTGCACTCGACCACAGGCTTCGAAGTCACCATTCTCCGTGACTCTTGTCAGTCTGAGAAAAGGTCGAACGAGTGGTGGAGAGGACCCTCCCTAGCCTGCTTTCGCTGCAGCGTCGCCGCGGCGGCGAGGACGACAATGTAATTGTGCTCGGTCAAGCCGAATTTGAATTCCGTCCACTCGCCAGGTGTGCGAGTGTCGCTGCGTTTCTATAATCAGCTGATACGCGCCGCGTAATTGTTCTCGTTGTCGGGTCTTACGTGCGTGCGCCGGGCCGCATTGTTCCACGGACAACACTCGTCATATGGCTGACGTTGACGATTCGTACCGCACAAACGCGATACTTAATTTCTTTTTTATCTGCTAGGGTGGTAGATAGAGGGAGGCGCTTTTCAATTTTAAACGTAGCAAAAATGTTGCGCAAAAATGGACGAAACCAAGTGAGTCAAGCCTGTGTTAGGCGCGCGTATTGGTGCGCACGCTCGATTTTAATTGTTCGAGATCTTTTTTGATCGTAGTTATCGATATTGTTGTGAACCGATCTGTCTAATGATACATTGGAAAGAATGTGGCATTACTCGTACACATGAGACTAGTTATTATTTGTAATTCGCGTTGCTTTTTGTCAAACGATTCATTCGCGTGGAGGATCGTCGAGTGGTCGGAACCGCACATGGAAGCTGTCGACTTTCGAGATCGTGCGCAAACAGATCAGCTCAGACGACTGCTTTTCCTCAGGGGACACTATAGCCTTCCGAAAACCCGCGTGCCTTTTTGCCCGTCTCCTCATGAGAGGGTCAGACCACGATCCGGAAAAAAAGGTAAAAGGAAAAAAGAAAGATATAAATCGCCAAGGATCCAGAGGGACAGAAAGAGAAAGATATAAACCACCGCGATGGAGGAGCAGAAAGGAGAAAAACACACGCGCAAAGAGCGCGGGAAGAGACGCAGGGCTGTCAGCGCATCTTTCTTTTCCCATAACGGGACCAGCACGGGTGCTTCTTGGATTGATTTACGCCAAATAATTCAGGTTTCGCCGTACTTACACGTGTCGGCCATTGCGGTACTATTTCGACGTGTTATCTTATCAATCGTTTGCAGCTCTAGACCTTTAAACAGCAAATAGTGGACGCGTATATCGCGTCAAAATAAACATAGATAAAATAGATCTTCCTTGAGTCTGGCCGATAAGATAAGAAATACTTTTGTTAAGTGAGACGTTAAGAGAAAATAAATACGGCATCAAAATATCAAGTGATTGGATGTATGCAAATGCGACGTAAAGTTGCAGAAAAAGTTTATGTTACTTACTGCGACTCTCTCGAACACGCATTAACGACACGGGAACATTACCGGAGCGAAAAATGTACCGCTATCTAATTCGCTACGGTCGATCAATCTTCGGCGTTAACGAGACAGTAAGTCGAATTACAAAGCGATTTGGCGCGCGTTCGCGACGTATTTTGCTTAAGGCTCGGGCTCAACAGACCGAGGTCGAGGCAAAGGGCGTCTCCCGGCATTATCGCGACGAAAAACGAAATGTTCGATAAAAAGCGCGACATGTGCTCCTACATGGTGCCCGCCAAGTGTGCTCGATGTATCCACATGGCCGGCGTACAAACTCCGGTCTTCCCTTCTTTTTCTTTTACACAGATGCACTCTCCCGCCGCGGGCAGGCCGAACTTCGCGTGCGGCTGTGTTTTCGCAAAACGTTACGCCAACGCTTAGGAAAAAATTAGACCCCGAAGGGCAAAGAACGGATTCGAGTCGCCGTGTGTGACGCACAATCTCGCGGCGCGTCATTACGGCGCGGCTGTTTTGCGGTAAATATCGAGAGCCTGTTTCGGTCGTCAGACCGGGGAAAAAATTCTGTTCACGCGATGGAGTAACTGTATAACGCACATGAGAAACGCGTGTAGGTAGGATCCTGAAAAAAAGTATGACTGAGCGTCCTACTTCTTTTTCAATCGCCACGTCGCTCCTCTAATCATACACGAAGTGAGTAAAGAGAATATTGCGTCGAGTTTCATCTACTGTTTAGTTGTATCGCGCAAAAATCTCGAATTTCCTGTTCGCGTTATTTAGATCCGTCGTAGCGCGCGCTCTGATAGCCGCGACAACAGATTCATTAAAATGAGCCGCGATTGAGTTACACGTTGAGTTTCAGCGTGTTCACGGCGAAGATACTTTTGAGACACGAGATCGAGGGGAATATCGTATTCCTCGGGCGTGCATGTACTTCAGACCGGCCACGGTATTCCCTTAACCGCGATTGTGTAGTGAGCAAGCGAGCGACCGTGTATACTCTTCTTCTTTTTCTTGTGCTTCTCCATCCCGACGGCGTTCCCACACCGAGAGTGCTACCAGAGTGTAACATTATATTCGCGCCATAGTGGTTGTTTCGCCATCGCGACGAACTCGTATCTCGCACACGACGCGTCTCAGCACACACTCCGCATGGGTGGCCGTATCGCGAGCGACAGCGAGAAGTAAACACCTCGTGTGTCCGAAATAGCATTCATAATAAACGGTGATATCCGTTAAATTCATGTTTTTCCAATGTTCGAATTTTACACTTGAGATGTTCCCCTAATTTGCACAATTGTATAAATTTTAAACGCCGAGAGATATCCATTATAATAATTTATTTCCGTTATTTATTATAATAATTCATTATAATATTCATTATAATAATAATTTATAATAATACTATCTCGAGTTCATACTGTATGTTTCACGTGGAAACAACGATTGTTTACCACGAAACGATTCAATGGTCCACGATTATCGCGCTTCCAGCGCGAATGTTTGTGAAACCCAAGTCTGGAAAGGTTCTTAGTAGGTCACGGCGTTTAGGAATTCTTTCCTTCGCTCAAATCACCGTCGCAACACGACTCCACGTTCTACAGGTTCGGTTTTTCGCGAAGGAAAGAGTGTGCTGGACTATTGCGGCGCAAGGTGCATGTAAAGTAACTATGTCAACAGATCCTCCTTTTTTATGTTCCGCGCAGACGAATTCCTGTCTGAAGTTCAGTGCCACCTTTCGCAGGTTAGCTCCGACTTGCTCGCCGCACATCTTCCACCTACTTGGCCGGGGGCATTATGGACCCACGACTCGTATCCCGACGACGATGACGACGCAACAATGCAGTACCTGAGTAGTGTCGCGGCCCCGCAGGTAACCCAAACCCTCGGCGCCTTTCATCCCTCTCCGACCTCCCTGTCTCTCCACCGACGCCGGGAGATTCTCGACAGTCGGGGATAACAATGCCCGCCCGGATTTTCTGTGCGCTCGCTCCACGTGGACATACCGGTTCTCCAAACGCATATGCGCTTGTACGCGTTCGTTGCATCGCGCGCGTGAAGCAGTTGCAGCGGAAGAAGAATCGTCTAAATTGTTCGGACGTAGTCTGCGTACGCTAAGGGGGAAATGCGGAACGTGCGAAATAAGGCCAGGAGGAATTGAATGAAAATTTTTTAGACCTCGGCGCGCGTGGTAATTTATCGTTACCTCACCGGATAAGCGAACGGAGCGTTCATGAATGATAACAAAAATAAATAATAATAGGGCTTTAATTTCCACGAAATCCTTACAGCATTGATTTTCTTACGGCAAATGTGAAAAGTGTATTACTGCATTTTTAAAAAGAAATGAAATAGAAATAGTCCAATGCAAAATAATTGTAGGATAGTATTAATTATATTAGTAAAAAATTTATTAATAGTGAAAATTTAGAAATAGTGAAAAAAGAAATAGTCCATGCAAAAAAATTGTAGAATAGTATTAATTATATTAATAAAAAAATTATTCTCACACGCGATTTTCTCTCATTTCGCAATTTGTCCTTGTCAGAACCGATTGGAAATTATGGATTTATTCTAATTCCTATAAAAATACTCGTGACGCAAGCTACGAGCGAGATATGAATATGTTCATCAGGTTAATTGTTATTTTTTCCTTATTACTACTCGCTCTACTTAATAAGGATTCGAAGCTCATTGATTATAGATTATAAACGATTTCATACGCTGGAATAAAGCGTATCAGAATCGCAAATATATATCGACGTATGCGCAATATGTCAGAGGTAACTTCGTCGTACTGATTAGCATCCATTCACATTCGTTATCATTTACGCGGTTATCTATGAAATTCTAGGTGATTGTGAGTTGCTAACGCGTCGTTAATTCAATTGATATTGCAAATCACACGGTTCGCGTTAAAAAATACGCTCTAACCGTACCACAACTGTAAATTTCCAATGACGCAAACGCCACGTCCTTGAAGATAAGTACCGAGAGGAAATTCGTCGTGATATCAGACCGAAGTGAGATATGCCATTCTCCGAGATAGCGGTTCTCCGAATGAAAATTTCACTTTTCCGCGACACGCTCGAGCAGAGATCGCTGCTAATCCGCCTTGAGATTAGGCCAAGTAAGTCGAGACGGCACAAGTCGAGGGTATGTAGGATCTCAAGTTCACTTGTTCGTCCAGTCCGACCATCACGTCGTCTGGCCGTGGGCATTCACCCCGAGACCGAGAGGACGCGACGCTCATGCGAGTTCGCGACATCGAGTCCCGGTTTGGACGAGCGCTGACTCCCTGGAGACATATCTGGGCTGTTTTCTTCGGGACTGGTTGCCCCATTTGGTCAAGAAGAGAGTCAACTCGCGAGAGACATTCGCAATCCTGCAGTCCTAACGCCGCGCATCAAACCACGAAGACGGATACACCTCGTTCTTTATCCTTCAGGTACGCGCGTGAACGCGAGTACTTCGTAATTTTACGCGTTAACGTTACGATGCGGGAAAACATTGCCTTATACAGCCAAGTGGCACGATTCCTCCATCGTTCGTAGGAATGAGCGAATACCATCGTATGTGCAGCTAATGAATGATGCGCGAATTCGAATAAGAGAAGTAAAGCAAGTCTCGCGAAATTTCAGTGTGTAACGCTCACGTGCGAATTATCAGAGATATCACAGAATAATGTGCTATTCAATTTCTATTGAGATTGACGACAATGAGAAAGACATTGGAGCGAGTCGGTTATTGGAAAGAGATTTCCAGTACTTTTGCCTCAATACAGAAATACAAAGTGTTTCGCGAAATGAGACGGCGAATCATGGCAGACAGAAGAGTAAGAAAATAAATGGGAAGGTTGCATCCCGAGCTGCAATGGTTCCTACCTACGCACTGGGAATAGGATGTTTTTAGATTCACGTGACGGAGGTAGACGCTAGTGTACACGTGAGAAAAAGGCGATGTTTTCTCATATCCTACACGTATGCTCTCATAACGTCGCTTCGATATATCTCATATCCGCGTCCTCGCATACGAAAGAGACAAAGAGAAAGAGAGAAAGGAAGAGAGGGTGATCTGTATATAGAGTCAGTTAGAGTTGTGCACTATGCAGAATAATAGATATCAATATTGTAATCAACATGACGTCATATAATAGTTGCGCGCTTCCTGCATATTGCTCGTGCTGAAGGCCGAGTTAAGGAAAGTGTCGATGATTGCAAATGTAATACTTGATTATTTAAAAATGGATATTTCTTGACGATAACTCAAACTAATCGTGCGATTTCTGAGAAACACTCTGCAGAGAATACGTTCTTGACAGTTCGGATCTTTGGTATTCGATGTGAATCGCGGATTCTGGCTAGCGGAAGCGCGAGAAGGAAATAATATTATTTTCCCTTGTTTTTTTGAGAGCACAAGATCGTCGCGAGTCTCTGCGAGAATGGACGGACACCGTGGTAGAAGACAGCGAGAGAGAAGGAGAGAGACGGTCAAGACAGAGGAAAGATACGGGAAGAAGACGAAGAAAGGCTCGCGCGATGGAAGACGCGAGCGAAAGAAGAAGAGAGAAAGAGAGAAAGAGAGATGGAAATGGAGAGGAAGGGAAAAAGGGCGAGAGAAAGAACGGGAGGGTAGAAGCGACGCGGTGAGGAAGAGGACGAGGAGGACCGGCCCGAGGCCTCGTAGCATGCAATCTTCGCCCATTGAAGACGCACTGGGAAACTGCACGGTTATTATGCCTGAATGGAACAGGGGACGGGGTGTGCGGGGCCGGGAAGAATGTCGAAGGTAGCAGAGGAGGATGGACGCGAAACGTGCGCGTTCCTCCCGCCGAGGGGGAGGTTCTTGCTCTGTAACCGCGGCACGCAACCTGGAGCCATGTGCTGGCAGAGCGCGTCCCCAGAACCCGGTTCCACGTCGAAAACGTCGCGAACACGTCCTCCAAGTCCGACGCGAAAAAGAGAGAAGAGGGGGAAGAGAGAGAGAGAGAGAGAGAGAGAGAGAGAGAGAGATTTCGTCGTGGTCTTTTTGCGCTGTTTGACGTCGTTGCGATTTTATGGCATGCAGCACGCTGCAGCCGCCTGCCCGTTTTACGAACTCACTGAGCAGGTTCATGCTCGAGGAGAGACTCGGACATGTGGAGTCTCGTTAGAGGATCGCCTGAATGGGATTAGTCGGCTGGCTTTAGCGCCGTCGGGAAATATCAGGGGTGAAAAATCGACGGCTCGATTCGCCGCTGTGTCACTGGGCCTCGGATCTGTGTCATCTTTTTATCTGTGGGCGATATCACTTGTTTCTCGTCGAGCGCGAATTGAACGATCGAGCAATGAATACCGAGAAGCATGATCGCGCGTCATATAGTCCGAGACAACGAACTCTAACGAGTGGTCTTCGTTTTTTCGTAAATATCTATTGTCGCGCGATTGGAAAAAAATTGGACTTTCGGATCTGTTGCGTCACATACGTTACATATGGAGGACAACTAGAGTGTTTTCATTTTGCTTCCTGAATTACGTGATAATTTTGTAACGATTGTATAGTGTAAATCGAAAAAGCAGTTGCGTGTGTTCGTTGCTGATTACGCTTCCCAATCGCCCACGCATGTGAAAAGATAGCGACGTTCTTGCAACTTCCTCGTTGCATATATAAATAGATATGTAGCTTGAGACAGGATGCTGACAACTCGATTGTCGAAGTGGCTGGAACGCCTCCATTCAAAGGCCCGAGCGTCGTACGAGGCTCGTACAAAACGCGCTTGATAAGAAGTACCTATAGACACCGTGGGGCGAGCATTTAAATAACGACTATGGAATGTCGCGTCACGAGCGAGATACCTTGTGCCCGGCACAAGTGATACGCGTCATCTAGCGCGGCCGCGTATTCGGCGCGAGAGACAAATTCGCGAGATCGCGCGAGCGAAAATGATGCATGCCAACGACCCGAATACGAAATCTCGCTCGATTGATATATTCTCCGTCAGGACAGGGACCCGTAGGCTCGCTGATGACAGTGCGTTACGTCACAGCGAGTACTCGACGCGCAATGGTCGGTGACTTTTTTCAGTGCATTCACCTCCGGTCACCTGAACATCTCGACTCGGCGAGACGGTTTCATCGATTTTTCCGAGGCATTCCGTTCAAGACGTCGTCTCGCTGCGAGCAAGAAACATCATCGCGGCATTGAATTCCGGGCCAATACGAGCGCCCCCCTCATCAACCTCAATTAAACTCCACCGTCTCTCAGTTATGCTCACTTCGCACCCGAGGCGCACCGAGTGCTACTGGTGTTAAGTCACTATGTATTATTGGTCGAGTTCACTCGTCCCAAGGAGGCCTCTCTCTCTCTCTCTCGCGGCCGCGCGTATCGTCAAAGAAGCCGTTTGCTGCAGTCTTTTCTTTATTACGAGAGGGATACTCGACCGAAAAATGAGAGTTTTCACACATTTCTGGAGATCTCTTAAAAATTTACAACGCCAAGTCACGGCGTTAGAAATTTTGACGCGTTCTTGTATCTTTGGGATACGAGCGTGCTTGAATTTCAGACGATCGCGAAACACCAAATCGTAATTCATTTCTAACGGAGGCCGCGCACGATAAACGTCTGATGGAATTTTATGGAGCTCGACGAAAGAAGGAAGAAACATAGTCCGTTTCTCTCTTTCCGTCTGGACGAGGCAAGAAAGTAGCGATCGCGATGCAACGTCGTTGTTACGAGCGCTAAAGGCGCTTTCTACTGCGCAACGAAGCCAAAGTTACGGCAAGTTTCAACGAGAGCCTACAAATCCCTTCCTGCTGGTGACCCTCGGGCTGTGGCCATGTCCCTTGAGAGACGCGTCTCGAGATCGACGCTGGACATGTCACTGAATGTCGTCGCCGGGATTACGCATCGAGGGCAGTGTCGTTGAACTTCAATACTCCGTAATGAAAGGGGTATCCTCTCGCAGTCAGGATCTCTCTTTCAGACCGATGAATACCGCGACTCTTTGAACTTCATCGTAGACCGGCGCGACCACTGCGACGGCACGGTGTGTGCACGCGTCCCGATTTCCGCCGCGATCGGATGCGGCGGTTCCAATATTCTCTCTCGTCGTATCCCGCGAACGTTCGCGACAGGTACAACGCGTGAATGTGACGCTCGGCCAACGGTGGAAACCGCAAGATGCAGAGCATTCATTGCAGCCTCTCGGCGGTTTTCACGCGACGTTGAATATCCTTCGACACCGTGCGAGAATCTTTTTCCACGCGTTCAGAATGCCTCGGGTCAAACAGAGTTGTCAAACTTAACTGTTACTCTCAACAAAAGTCACACCATGACTAATATGTATCTTAAAAAAAAAACTTATCGTTAACAACGTTACCTATTAAATCAGATTCATAATTTCATATGGACGATATCGTAATTTGATAAGGGACAAGTTTGATTTAGATTTACTTTGAATATCTCTACTATATTAAGGAAAATTTTCAGACATATTTTGTGTCATGAAATCGCAGTATTTAAATGGACAATTTTAGATGAGATCAGGTAACGGTTTAATAATTTTACGGTATTTGATCGTTGTCGGAAACGGAACTCGCTAGGCACGTGCTTCGAGAATTCACAGAATGTCCAACGCGTTCTTTCGCATGGGCGTGTACGAGGCGCGCGGAAAAGAGAAAAAATCGCGACAGATTAGACTGGGATCCAGTTTCACACGTAGGCAAATACAGCCGCGTAGGTTTTACGCGTAGCACGTGCAAACGGGAAATGCTTGGACGTGCAGGAAGGACGTGCATCCTTCGTTTTGCACAAAACCTGGACGGTATGCGCCTAGCGGCTGACGCGATCATTCATATTTTATGGTTACGGTAGTCATGTCGCTTTGAGATTCTTTGGAAATTCGAAAGAGATGATATGAATAGAAAGCTGGGTCATCAGTGCTCAACCTTCGCAGCTGGATTCCCTTTCGTCCTTCCAATACAAACGAGATGCATTCCATTAAGAATTTTTCTCACCTGCTATGGTGTCTTCCTAGCTATCGTGTATATTGTGAAGCACCAAACGAATGTAATGCAAAAACAGAATAATAATAATGCCATTACACGTTGTCAACTATCAGTATTCCGAGTGTCAAGTCTCTCGTTCCCTCGCGACAAATTCAAGGAAAATTCTAATGCAGTTTGCATCAGAAATTTTCTGTAAAAGAACAGACCACGCAAAGTACAGCAAGACATTCCGTTAAAATGATAGCTAGACGGATATTTCCACTCAATGAGAATCACAGGTAGTTGAGTCTTGAGGTAGTCTTTTACTTGTCGATTTGATTATATTGTAATATCATTGTCACGAGACGCGTTCTCACCAATAGCACGAGACGCGATCCCGTGAACGCGCGTGTGTCCGAGGAAAACGCTCGTTCTCAGAGGAAAACACTTCTCATGCGCATAATTTTGCGCGCGGCGCACTAAATTATGCGCGTGTGAAGGCACCTCTCTCGCTTTTCTCTTTTTCTCTCTTTTTCTCTGCCTATGTTGCCTATGTTGCGTCGCGAGGACGGCCGCGGCCTGATACGAAGTCGGGATAATCGGGGAATGCCGGTGGCACACAATTGGCTTTTTGTGCGCGCTTAGATTCGGCGGCTGTATCATTTCATTAGCCCATTAAACAATTACGCACACTTAGAGCCGCGTCTACACGCGGCTGTGAATGCGTTCCTTGTAATTGGGCGTGAGTTACACCGGGCTCCTTCTTCGTTCGCCGGACACGTGGACCCCACGATGGATCGCGCGCCACGATCAAGCTGATAATTGCAGCCGCGATTATTACGCGTTTCACCGCTTTGCACGTTGCACGACACACGTGCACGCTACATCGAGTTCAATAGCGATGAAGATAATTATTAGAGTTGAGATACTTGGACGATCTCTATCGAAATTAAGTGTGTACTCGCAGTTGCAGTTTAAAGTCTTAATTGTCCGATCTTCTATAAACTAGCGTTGTTGAGAACGAAACGAGCAGCGCTGCAATGTCCACGCGCTAATTTCGCGACGGTTGAAAGCCATTTCCGATCGAGACAGATCCTTGTTAAGCAGAAGAAAACGAGAAGCTAACGAGTAGGCAGCGACGACGCGAGACAATGTACGAAGTAAAATGTACTCGAAGCGCGAGGTGAATGCATTGTCGCTCGACCCTGATTGCTTCTACTGCTGCCGCTGCACCGGCAGAGATAGCTCAATTGCTGAACATCCAATGCTGCTAAAGTTCCTTCGCGATAAGTTGCGCTCGTGATTATCTTTACGGTTCCACATATCATCTTGTCGAATCGTGTTACGATAAAAATACGATCGTAAACATTATTAACGCTTGAGTTGTAACGAAGCTGAGATAACGCGAGTTATCTGGTATTTAAATAAATATGTCTAAAATAAAGACAAGCAAAATAATGACGCAGCTTCTGTATTATTATTACTACTATTTTCTTATATATTTTGCGCATACTGACATATCTAGTGCGATTGCGTACTTTCTGTTTTCCCCTCTCTCTCTCTCTCTCTCCTTCCTTCTCTTTGATATCGCCTTATCGCGTTAAATCGAATTTAAAAGATTACTGGGAACGACGCAAATTGTACTTTTCCGACCTACATAAAGCGGATTAAGTCAACGAAATTTAAAAAATGAGGAGAGCGGTAGTGAGGGTGCCGAAGCGTAAAATTCGAGAGATATCGCGGTGCTTAAATCACTCGCTATAACATCATCGCGCAAGATGATTCGCGAGCTGATGCGTCATCCGTCGCGATCGTCGTCATCGACATCGGTTCAAGTGGTGTTGACCCGAGCTTGTTCCCTTGCATCCTTGCGACTCGTTATCGATTCGTGGGAACATCATTCCGATCCCATCAGCCGACTTTTACCACCGATCAACGTCAAAATAACGAAGAGAAAATTGCTATTGTGCCGAGCGATGAATTTCTTTACCGTCGCATTGTCTAATTCTTATTACACGAGTCATTTTCGATAATTTGTCCTGACGTTCTTTGGAGCGTTTCAAACGTTTCTCGCCGTTTCCTAATGGTCCCAATTTCTCTTTCTTAAATTATTGTTGCGAGCCCCTCCCGCCCCCGGAGTTTTGTGCGCCCTTCGCAAGATAATGGGGATAGAGGTTGGTCACCTGTATACTTCTTAGATACGTCTGGGTCGTTTCTGCGCCACGCAAGGCTGCGGAGTTCGATTCGAGCCTCTGCTTTATGCTTGGCTGGCTACCGCTCCTCTATGTCTTTCCTCCGTGCAGTGCAAAGGAGAGGAGAGGAGAGGAGCAGAGAGGAGAGGAGAGGAGAGAAGAGACGTCGCCTCAAGAACGCGGGGAAACGCGTTCTTGCTTCTACCGCGGTCTGCTTTTTCAGCCGGGCGATACTTCGTCGAAGAATTCAATGAAGAATTACCGCATAATCCTCGACTCCGGCCGACCGGCTTCCTTATTTAGCCGCGCATTTTTATTAACTTTTATCATTCTCGTCCTTACGAGCGAGAGGAGTCGAGCCCGTTGAGATGCCGCGCGCGTACTCGAAGAAGAGCGGTAACGACTCGAAGAAATCGGAGAACAGAGAGCCCGCCAATGACAATTTTGCTCAACGCGGTGGATCGGCGGAATGTAAAGTCGCTTGAGGCGAATCGACGTGGAAAAATTGCGAGTAATATATCGAG
This sequence comes from Odontomachus brunneus, assembly GCF_010583005.1. NCBI lineage: Eukaryota > Metazoa > Arthropoda > Insecta > Hymenoptera > Formicidae > Odontomachus > Odontomachus brunneus. Next base: position 4,071,415 of record NW_022639456.1, read on the forward strand.
AACAAGGCATCTTTGTTACACGTGTGTTTATGTCTAAACGCTCACGGGTTTGTTTACATCGGGGTTTACAAGGTCGCCGGATTTTCGCACTGGAATAACGCATTTTGTTACTGTTGTTTCGACGCGACGTCGTGTGCTGCGCAGCACAGAGATATTCCCGACAATAAACTAGAAACGAAGCGAAATCGGGAGTAAGCGTCGTCGTCATTGATGCAAGTGGAGCGACAGCGCTGTGTCACACTGCAGAAATGCGAGTTTTATTTTCAAACTGGCGCGCGTGGATACTACAACTAGACCTCATTTCACTCGCCGTTCTAATCCATTATTTTTAATGTGATTTTCCATGTGCTCATTCGTGCATACCAAAGTGTACCGAAGAAACTAAGATACGACGCGTGATAAATATTCATTTCCCGATAATTCTCTCTCTACCTGACTTACGCAGTTTCACGCAACGGTGTCTACCCACACGCGATATTAAACGAGAAATATCAGATCATTGATCGTTTTATTGAAACGCTTTCGCGTATCAATCAAACGGAGGATCTCAGAAATCGACTCTTAACACAACGTGGCATTTTTGATATTAAAGTTACTTGAGTCATTGTCGGAATCATGCTTCCAACTAAAAGTAAATTCTGAGGATAGCGGCAGCAATGTCTTATCTTCGTGCTTCTCTTTCGCGACGATATTGCCGCTTTAACGAAAGTTCCAACGGGACGGCGTCGTACCATTGGCCTCGTTCCCGTCGGGCGCTCTGGACGAGCCGAACCGATTAAAGTCTAATTAACCGTTTAACAAGATATATTTAACTCGTGGTGTCCGCGCATACGTGGGAGAAAGAAAGAAGGAGGAAGAGGGAAAGAGATCAAACGCGAGAGACGCCGCGTGTCGCGTTTTCGGCACGAAAATCAAGCTCCTCCTGCTCTGTTCGTCGTCCTTTCTCGTTCACCTCTCGCGTTCGCCCTTTTCTGCACGTGCATTATCGGGCAGAAATAAAAGTGGCGTTTCTTTCAGCACAAAAATAAAACACTCACCCAGTCAACGTCCCCGTTATTATTATCACAACCCTTTATCTCTCGTTCGCAACAACAAAAAAAGAGGGGAATTTATCTAAGCCACGTCGACGGTTCCTTCAGATTTGCTTATCGTAAGGGTGTAAATCGCGGTTTCACTCTTATCGTAGCGATATGATTTCTTATCTAGCGATAACCGCGTCAGGTGAAACGTACAGGTGAGACTTATTGCATGTCACTAACGGCGTAGGGTACACGTGAATGCGATAAAAAAATTACTCTCTTGTATAGGTCAGGATTAAGGGACACCGCGATGTTAATAAATACACTGAGAAAAAATACTTGAAAATTTATTCGTGGAATATAAAGTTTATTTTTGTAAGAAATAAAATCAATTTCTCTGCGAATATACTTTATATCTTAGCAATAAATTTTGAAACATTTTTCTCTCAATACAAAGTGGTAATTAATATTTCCAGAATTTAGTATAGTTAATAGTTTCTTCGCGATAAACTTGAAAACATTTTCAAAATTGTACTTGGAAATATATTAATGCAAAAGTGAATAGAATGCGATTACACGGTGTCAACTATAAAGTCGCAGACTGCTAGAGAATTTTCTATTTTACTTGGATATTTCTTAGACACGCGCGTTTCTTTGCCATACGCGATTGCAGTATACGTCGTATTGCAAAAATCGCGAGCTTGGGAGCGGGAATCGCATTCAACGAGCATTGAATCGAGAGTGAGTCGAGAAAGCGCGATTCATAAAAGCGTCGAAGTTTGCGTAACTGAAGTATTCGCGCAGCTGAGTGGAACAGTAGAATAAAGGTAGAGATAAATGAATCTACTGAATTCGGGAATCGTTAAAATCTACATGATTTAACAGATGACGATAGCGACTATGTTACTGACAAATTCGTGACTCACGAAGCGCCGCTCTCTTGCAAGGATTCGCTTCAAACTTGCACGACGACGAGATAAACAAGACGGCAGATCACATTTTCACACATATGCGAATTATCTTAATTAATTCGAAAGAATGCCTCCTCCTCCCCTTTCTTCTCCTCTCAGTGATCAGTATTAATGATACATGAATCGTGTACGTATTGACTTTCGTAAACAGCCGTCCTGCACACATATTCAGTCGGGAGATCTAACCTAACCTAATCTCGAGACACCTGTTGGTTAACTCGAAACAACGCTATTTCATCGAACCAACAATAAAGATTCGACGTACCACTTGTCTTGTGAACTTGCTACCTGAGAGCGATACAATCATTGTATAGCAATACTTCGTCAGTCACGAAATTCTCAAGTGCGAGTGAGAAGGAACGAACAAGACACATACCTCGTTCTTCGATGACGTCCGCTCGATCGGCGCACACAACCATGAAGAGCACGTAAATCCCAGCGATCCTGGCCAACCTCATGATGCGTCCTCGGGATCCAACGTAGATCGAGGAGACTCCGGGCACCCTCACAACAACCAGGAACGCATATCCACTGCACCACTACCGCACTCGTTACGTACGCCCGACGCGCGCAATGCCACCTTTTCGAACTTGGCGTCTTTCGGACGATGCGCGCCAGTTTCACATTGAGCGAGGGAAAGGACGCGACGACAACTTCACGCCTGAGATCGTTGTGCGTTCGTACGTTCCCCAAATTCCTTGTCCGTTCGCGGAACGCTCGAGACTCTCGAATCCGTGTCACGACTGGTGAGATCCTCGAGTCCTCGTGAATCCACACTGCTCCCCCGTTTGTCGTGTCGACCGAGATCCCCTCGTCGATTGGGATCTTCGTCCGGTGCGAGTTCGGTGCGACTCACGGAGCACACGAGTGTGAGGTTTGTTTTCAAGGTGGCATAACCTACCGCGCGCGCGCGACGACGACGACGACGACAATTTCGACGTTGACAGCTGAACACCGAAAGAGAGGACACTCGCGTCACCGACCGACGAAACGCGCGCGGACGCGGAGAATGTAACGCGCGACGTGAAATCTGCACAGATGCTCACGCGAAGGTGCTCGAGCGGCCTCCCTCGGCCGACGTCTACCGCGCACACGAACTCACTCCTACGCCGGTCGCTTCAAGAATACGCGCGCTCGATCAAAGGAGGATCGCGCGCCGCCAGCTGGCGCGCACGCCCGAAGACTCCCGAGGCTCGCCGAAGATTGCCGAGGGACGCCAAGACGGCCGGTGAGTAGCTTTGCCTGTTTATCTTTTTTGTAGTAGGTTATGTTATAGCTTTTTACGTTTATCGTGACGTCTAGCAGGTCTGTTTATTGTGCCTCAACTGTTCGAGCTACGAGCTGAGCGAGTAGGACTACCCGTCTCTACTGCGTTACCTTTGTCACGGAGTGCACACGAAAAGCAGTATATTACAACGTTGTAAGTCTTTCGTTTAATTTTTACAACCGGCCGCATCGACAATGCGGCATTCGCGATATTTTTACGTCGTGCTTGCAACGATACACATTGTGATATAATAAACGAATAATTTAATAAGTCTGCAAATTAATAAGTTATTCAATAAGTTTATCAATGCGTTATATCAATGTGTACGTATCAAGTTTTAGAAACTTTTTAGAAACTCTTAAATAATCATACTTGTACTAACTGTTGTCATAACTCTTAAGTAAATCATACTTGTAATCATGTAAATATAATCGTAGTAATAATTAAATAATTATTAACTTGTATAATATATAAACTATAATTAATAATTAAAGTATTACTTAGCAAGATAAACTTATAGACTTGTTACATCAGTAGAGTTCTTGAAAGTACTTAAAAAATACCTACATATTATATATATTTATAACACATAATTAGAGATGTTTAAACTTTTTACAAGTTTATTATATTAGCATCAGTTCGCAATTATTATCTGATTAAAATTTACATGATTACAAGTATGATTTACTTGCTCTCATTAATTTGATTATCTGGCATTATTTAAGAGTTTCTAAAAAGAAACTTGATAGATACATATATATTGATATAATAAACTTATTGAATACGTTATTAATTTGTAGACTTATTAAATCAGTGGAGTATTTTATGATATCTATAGATTATGTATATTTATAACACCAAAATTAGAGGTGTTTAAACTTTTTACAAAGTTTATTATACCAGATTGCAATTATTATTATTATCTGATTAATATTTACATGATTACAAATAGTTTACTTGCTAATTTGATTATTTGGTATTGTTTCTAAAAAGATACTTGATACATATTACACACATATACATTGATGTAATAACATCATTGAATAACATATTAACTTGTAGACTTATTAAATCAGTTGACAGTCCTCAAAAATACTTCAAATAATATTTATATGTTATGTATATTTATAACATTATAATTAGAGATGTTTGATAAGTTTATTATATTAGTGTCAAGTTGCAATTATTATTATCTGATTAATATTTATACGATTACATCTGTGATTTACTTGTTCTTATTAATTTGATCATCTGGTATTATTTAAGAGTTTCTAAAAAGAAATTTGACACACATACACATTGATGTCATAAACTCATTAAATAACGTACTAACTTGTAGATTTAAATCAGTCGAGTTCTCGAAAGTGCTTCAAATAACAATATTATATATACTTATAACATCATAATTAGAGACATTCAAACTCTTTACAAATGTATTAGTGTTGCAATTATTGTTATCTGATTAATGTTTACACTATTACAAGTGCGATTTACTAAGGTGATCAGATTTCCCAGCCCTGAATTCGGGACACTTCATAATTGTGTGGAGTGGGGAGAGAGGGGTAAAAAGATCCGAAAATTAATGACAATCATTGAAAATGATGACAAATCGGTGTCCCGAATAGCACTTAAAACAATTCGGGACAAAGGGTGAAAAATCGGGATGTCTGGTCACCTTAACTGTGTGTGTCGAGAAGGGAGGAGATTGCTCCGTAATAATGTACTTACGATATATTCTGACGACCGCACGTCGTTGTTTTCGGCACTCTAATACTTATTATTATTACTCTTATTTCCGCAGAAGACTCACAGGACATAAGCGAAAGACGTATGGAATACGGAGCGTTTTGTCTATGGCAGTTGCTCGGCATGGAAAGATTGCAGACGCGCGCGCTGTCAATCACGTATACCAAAAGTTCATTAGCGCGCCGAAAGTGCCAAAAATGCATGAATGTGAACGCACCAGTGGTGCGAACTAGGTCGCGCGTCTACAACGACGCGATCTGTAGGGCGGACACCTTAATCACTTGCTCGAGTAAGGGACTGACATGAACATAGTATACATGGACTCCGAACGCCCTTTGTTCTATCGTCTACTGAGTGAAGTCAATCTAGAAAGAGAGCGAAATTATAGAGGGGCTAATCATTTTCTCCCTATTTTGTTATTTTTTTTGTTGCGTGTACATCCATTTCTCGTTTTCATAATATTATAGAGGGCAACAGCACCCCAATTGGACTGGCAAGCAAAAGTCTTACTTAAATCTTATTGCGCACTTTGTGTGTGTAGAAAGAGACAGAGAACAGAGGGGCTGTATATTTTGGCTTTACTTTTCTGGCTGTATGCGGAGTCTATGTATATTAGTCTATGGGGACTGAGCACAATAAAAGGAATAAGGAACAGAGCACAGATAATAAGGAATAAGGAATACTGAGTAAGGAATAAGGAATATTGAAAACAAAAATTAACGCTATTCCTTTGTTCCTCTATTCTGCGTTGATGAATTAGGTTTCATGTTTTAATATTGAACTCTTCCTTATTCTTTGTTTCCTGTTCTCTATTCTTGATTCCCTATTTTTTATTCCTTTTATTGTGCTCAGCCTCTTACTAACCACTCTAGACCAATCGCGTTCGTTTCGCACTACGAGGTTGTCATCGTGGTTATTCAATCTAGACGTTGGTAATGAATCGCGCGAAATGCTCGATCTTTTCGCGCCAAGCCGCAGCCATGGGTACACATCGATCCACATCGCTCCGCGTTTCTCGCGTCTTTTATCCGTCGAAAGTGAGTCTCGCGCGTTAATAAGTCGTATCGTGAAGACGTTATTTGTAAGTAATCTTGTCGTTTCTCCTCGCGGTATATGTAAGATGACCAGATTTCCTAGTCCTGAATTCGCCCTGACACTTCATAAATGTGTGAAGCGGAGGGAGAGGGGTAAAAAGATACGAAAATTATTTGATTATCATTGAAAATGATGACAAATTGGTGTCCCAAATAGCACTCGAAAAAATTCGGGACAAAGGGTGAAAAATTGGGACTCTCCCGAAAAAATCGGGACGTCTGGTCACTTTGGATTTATTCACTTTCATTAATTTGATCATTTGGCATTATTTAAAAGCTTCTAAAAAGAAACTTGATACACACACACACACATATATTGATATAATAAACTTGTTGAGTAATTTTTTAAGGCTCGTAACTCCTCGCATTCTGTCTATCTCTTTTGAGGTCAGAAGCAAGAAAATGCATACTAAAAATTTTTGCGAAATACATTGAAATAAATTAAAAAGATATATCTATAAGGTGACACTTGCAATCGATTAAATAAATCTGTGAAATATTCCGTGCATTCCTCTTTATGCTCCAATAATCAATAATTTGTCGTAAATTAATGTGATATACACTTCATCTTCTTAACCTATTTCTTCGCCTATTTAACCTATTTAGATTAATTTACCATAAATTATTGTAATTTGATTGTTAGAGTAAAAGGGGAGTGCACGGAATATCTTATAATAAATTTGTTTAATCGATTTTTATCTTATAAATTTGTTTAATCGATTCGAGAATTTTTAGCATACATTTTCTCGCTTCTGACGTCATTAAAAAAGAGATGGACAATGCTAGGAACCTTAAACTTGTAGACTTAAATCAGTCAAATTCTCGAAAGATGAGGAGACCGGAACTAATTAGCTACCAGAGTAAGTTAGCAAAATCGATTATTTCTGCTAATCCTAATAAGTTACAGAATTAAGCAAACAAAATTTTTAAACATGTCAAGGATGGCTTTGAAATCTCTACTTGTTTGATTCTGAAATATATTAAAGAACAATAGAAATAATCGATTTTGCCAACTAATCCTAGTAGCCAACCAGCCCTGGTCTCTGCTTCAAATAATACCTATATATTATATATATATTTAAAACATCATAATTAGAGACGTTTAAACGTTTTACAAATTTTTTATATCTGGTTGCAGTTATTTTACTATTTGATTAATGTTTACACTATCATAATTTATTCGTTCTTGCTAATTTGATAGTCTGACACTACTTAAGAGTTTCTAGAAAAGGAACTTGGAGGTAAAAAAAAGTTGGAGGTAAGTTGAGCAAGATAAGAAAGATGTATAAAAGTTTTTGGGAATTGGCAATTAATAGCCGCGAATGAAAAGAGTCAAAAGGAATATACGACCAGTTTCTTTCTACTGGAGATGAGCGGATGTGCGTGCACGGTCCTATCGATTCCGCGAAGACGTTAGTCGTTTCGTCGTTGCAAAAATCGTTGAGAAGACTGGTTTCTTGTCGCCAATGCACGCATGTACGGTGCGCACGTGTGATATACGTACGTGCGATCGCGTACCTGTGAAGAAAACCGTGAAACCGACGGCTACAGAGCGAATGAGGAATGAACGGTATAAATGTCGCGCGACAAATCCTCTCGATCTGCGAAAGTTCCTCGTCACAATATTTTCTCGTTTATAGCCCGATCGAGGTCTAGTTATATGTATCTCGTGTATCCTTCATAGTAAGAACAACTTGCAATTTCGCAAAAGGACGATAACGATGACACAACTCTCGTGACGTTATTTGCCAACGACATCGCGAAATTTCTCTCCATGGCGATATTATCGTTTATAATTTTACCAACCTGTCGGCGTTCTTTCTCGAGAAAGAGATCGCTATGTCGAGAGCTATTCGTGGAGCATCATAATTCCGCAGAGTGTTCTCAATAGGAAACGCTTCGCCATGATCTATTATGATCCGTCAAAGCAAACGGCGGAGATTTATGGGCGCGTAGCATTATCGCAGCACAATTGAAATCCAAGTCGCATGTGCTTGCAATAAATCTATCGGACTTTTCGTATTCCGTGCTAAAATAATCGAGCAGCTGGACAGAGAACGTTTTGCACGTGCGTAATATTATCGTCTTCCGGCATTCTCGTTAGATAATAGCCGACGAACCGGCTTTGTCTCGAGTCGCGCATCATCTGACTGAAACAATGTTGCTCTTGTAGTAGTCGCGACTATTCCGCACTGTTCCCGATAAAAATGGCAGCTCTGGATTGTCGACGAGTGAATCGAAACGTCACGCTATTCCGAGGTCCTAGCGGCTTCATCGCGACGACGAAGACGTTTTAATTAAGCCGGTCCCCTGATTCTTAACGAAGCGCTCGCGCGGCCCGACGGTTAATAATGGTCTTCATAAAAATGCAGATGTCTTCATCGCGCGTACTCCGTTTATTCCTTTTCCTCCCTTTTCAAATCGTTATTCTGAAAGCGACTGGCTTCTCTCGGGCGGGATCCGGGAGCTCGTTTCGCCTTGCAGCGCGTTTTTTCGCGCGTTTAGAAAGACCAAATGTGCGAGTTTCGTGACGGATGGGTCGTGATGGATGGTAGGAGATGGCGAAGGCGTGTCAAACAAGCCATTATGAGTTGTAGAAGAATATTACATTTCGATTGTGTCGAACAAAATATATTACAATATTGTTGAACCGTTTCTTCGAATTTATTTTAAAATTTTTAATTCGACATTACAGTTAAAGTCATGTCGATTTCAAAATTTTAATTTTGCTGGACGAAATAATTAAAAGTGCCAATTTCAATTAATTTTCATTAGAATAGGATTGTTTCGCGTGTCTTAAAAATAGCGTATTATCGTTTCTTCTTGGTAACATGTTGGATTAAGCGGAGTCAAAAGAAGAGAGGTGTTAATCACAATCACATTATTTTTCTCGTATCCGTTTATTATAAATAACAAGATGCATATTCGGTGCGCACGTGTCATTTTTTTTACCGGTATAATATCTTTATATTTATATATATATATATATATGTATATATATGTGTGTGTGTGTATTTTCAAGCTCCAGCGCTAAGTTTATTTCGCTTAATGTACTATGTCTCATTTATGCTGAGTGGTTAATACACTTTGCTACAATCTGTTCCGCGATGCCGCGTGGAAAATTAGAAATTTCATTCGAGGACGAGCTTTGCGCGTCGATGCGGCGCAGGAAAATCGTGCTGTCCTCGCGCGAGGTAGAAGTGGATGCTGAAAATCGATCCGCTCTCGATCGCATGCCGGATGAATCGTTTAAACCCTTCGAGACCAGCGGCATTGTCGCGCCCCTTTTCTTTGTCGAGCGATACTCTTGTCGAGCGACGTTGACGTGCCAATTAAAAAATGCGACATATAAATCCGATAAATCCCTCTTGTTGTGTCGAAAAATCGCTTAAAAATCGATTGATATGCGTCTCGCGAGTAACGTGGACGAATATTCGGGATCAAGACCGATCAGTTGGCGAACAATTTGATGATGTCGCGCGTTGGACTCGGCCGATATGTCTAATTAAATTCAATACGATACGTCGATGTGCAGATTCAACAAATTCGTTGTCGTTGAGCGTCCAGATAGAGCTCGCGTCAATGATCGCCAAGTGTCCGCGGGGGAAGTTCGTTTATCCGGAAACGAAGGGATTAACGGCGGAGCATCGGTAGTCCTTAAAAGCTACGTTATCCGTTATTAGCGTTCGCGTTAGCAACGATTAATGCGTGCGCTTCTCTCAATCTTCTCGTATCGAGCTCCGTAATTTTAACACTACGTCTTTGACTATCCTTCTGTCTCCGTTTCCCTGCGATAATCTAAATTTAATGCGACGTATATATTTATATATTTATTTTATATATATATGTATATATATATGTGCATATATATACATATTTATATATATATATATCCTTATAAACTCTCTCTTTTACACGAAACGGCTAAACCTCCTGTCCCTCGAGATGTCCGCTGTTTCAATTTCCTTCTTCGTTCTCGCGCATCTCTTTCATCATCTGTTGTCTGCTCCGAAATCAGAAAAAGAGAACACAAGTCCGCGATCTATCGTCGCGATACGCATGATCATACGCGATCGATACTCGATATAAAATGTCTCGAATTGGCGAATTTCCTTCTTGTCGTTCGTTTAAAAAGTTCTTGATCCAAAAACCAGTTGTGCAGTTCGTTACACGTGCTCGATCAGGTCAATTTCACCGTGATTAAAATGGATCTAGAAAAAGATATGTCGACGCGCTGATCGTCGTGAATGTGCGATGCTTCGAGAGAAGACGCGCGAAAAGTAGGGAATTTCGGGG